>NC_051066.1:5520448-5625140 GCF_004664715.2 Peromyscus leucopus
GCCAGGCTGCAGGAGGCTGGCCTGCTGCTGCTCTGTGAAAACACAGAACGAGTGTACCTGGACAGATCCTGCACCGGCAGCCTCACAGACAGGGAAGCTCACCGGTCCAGCCCGGTCACCTGCAGCTGATTCTCTTAACCTGTGTATTTGAAGAAATGTCCCAGTGTCCACAGAGCTGCAGGACCCCCATTAATGTGCAACATTATCACCTTCGCCACCTTGACCTTGCAGACCGTTAGCTGATGGGTAGTTATTTCCCTCTCCTGTCACTGTCAAAGGCCTGGAATCCACCAGAGCCTTCCCTGGACACTGCAGGCCCTCAGGTCCTCCACCACTCTCCAGACACTTCCAGCCCCTAGCCCATCACAGAAGCCTAAATCTCACTCACTTTCTCCTTTGGTATCCGGGAATAGGATAAGCTAATTGACCCTAGGCACAGCTCTGGCAGGCCATGACCCCCACCCCAATCCCCTGACACCCCCTAGTGCTGTGACTGTGTGACAAAGTAGTCTTGTTGTACAGAAGGCTCCGCCCACCATGTACTTTGTGATTTCTTCCTGGACCCGCAATGACGAGCATCACAACGTCCGTTCCTTGCTGGGGGTGAGGGTGGGGGAGGGAGTGGGGGAGGGGGGACGGGGGGGGGGAACGGACGACACGACTAGGGCAGCTTGAACACCACAGTTGTCATAAGAGCAAGGGGCCATCGAAGGGTGACTTGGTCTGTGTTTTCAGATGCAGCCTTTTGATCTCTTGGGAATCACCATCAAGTCCCTGGCAGAAATTGAAAAGGAGGTAAGTACTCACTGCTCACTCCTCTAGAGTCCCTGTCCCTCTGTCAGGGCTCTGTTCTAGAAAAGGTGGATGTAAGAGCCCTTCTGAGGGAAAAACCAGTGAGTCACTTTGAAAGCCTTTGCCATAGACTGTGACCAGTGCCTCGTCCTCTCTCCTGTCATTTGCCACCAAGATCGTCTCATATTTGGTCAACCCTCTTGATCCAGAGGAGTGTCCTAGGCCCCTCATACTTAGACACACACACACACACACACACACACACACACACACACACGCACACACACACATACACACCGCTGGATGGATGGATGGATGGATGGATGGATGGATGGATGGATGGATGGATGGCAGGCATCTGGACATCATAAGAAACACCAGGATCAGGGTCCAAAGGAAAGTTCCGAGGAGCCAGGCCTGAAACGGTGAGGTTCCACAGGAGGCCAGGCATGCTAACATTGCCCTGTTCATGGACTAGCGTCAGTGTGCACATCCTCTGTGTAGAGAGGACTGCCATGGTCACGTGCTGCCACCAGAGCTCCTCAGAGAGGGACATTTGTCTCACAGATGGAAATGGCAGAACCATTTCAATATCCTGGGTTCCTTGGGGTTTTCTTGTATGTACCCAGCCAGCAGAAGCAGGCTGCATTATTGAAAGATGGTTGGAATCAAGGAAAATTGAATCAGTGCAGTACAACAAATTCCTAAACCTGTCAAAGCAAAAACAAGGGGAAAAACTCCCCCTCTGTCTTAGATTCTCAGTGAATCCTAAAAACATGATTGTCACCTGTAGTCCTGTTTGCTTGCTGCCTGGCGACAGGAGAAATGGCTGGCCGCGAGGCTGGAAATCTAGATGTGTGCAGAATGTCACATCTGCCCTTAAATGGCTCTGCAGTCCGGCTGCTTGTGAACCAGAGGCCCAGCATAGGGTGGGCCTCCAGGTGGGATGGAGCCTGTGGGTACCCAGGGAGGCTTTGAGAGGGTGGGCTGCTCCAGCTGCTCTGGGGACAAGATAGACCGAGGTCACCTGGACAGAAGTGGAGAGCCTGGCTGCCTGACCCAGGCCACCTCCCGGTCTCTGGAGGGCAAGGGAGAGCCTGTCTCCGAGGAGATCGGCCAGTGCAGTGTGCACAGGTGGGAACCCTGCTGGCAGTGGGTACCCAGTGCTGGGGCTGGGCACTGCAGGAAGGGGCATCCCACCTCCTCTCTCCTGACCACCCCAGTCCTTGCCTGCGGGCCTTGACCATCGCATCTTTTCCTTAGGCACCTCTGTGGGCACAGTCCTCGTATTTGGGGCTTTCTTATTCTCACCCCGAGGGACCAGGTGACCTCCTTCCTCCTTTGGATGAGGCAAGATTGAGGCCTAGCCTTGTCCTGTTGCTGGAAGTCCCTTGAAGGAGGTTCTCCAGCCTGGTGGAGACAGTGGGGGCCTAGGAGATCAGTCCAGCAGGGTTCTGGGTGCAGTGAATAGATAAGACCCTGTTGTCGGGCTGGGGTGCGATATTCACACCAGATGTCTTGGCTCTCCCTCTACTCCAAGGGCTGGTACCTGGCCTAGCCTGTTCTAATGTGTATTTTCTTTACCTCAGCACTGAGCTGGGGGTGTGGCTTCCCCCAAGACACAACACTGGGTCTTGAGGACAGCTCTGGAAGGAGCTTGTGGGCTTGATCCCAGCTCTTCTAGTCGACTTTTCTGAGCCTCAGTTTCCTTTTCTGTCAGGTGGGGTAGTAATGGAAATACCAGCCATGCTCTGCTGAGACCGGGGGGTTTGGAGCGGGGCCTGAACCTGCAGAGCTGGTAGCAATCCCCATTGCCCTGCCCATCACTATTGCCCCCCCTTTTCCTGGGGCCGTGGCGGGAAGCATTGTCCGCCCATCCTGGTCAGCAGCTGAGGGGTGCCATCTTGTTTTGTTTCTCACTGTTAGTCTCGGTAAGAAGACAGGCCTGCATTTGCTGCTGAATTCTGTCAAAGTTGCCGTGGGGAAGACACAGAAAGGTGTGGGGACAGTAAGTGGTGGGAAACGGGGTGTGGAAGCAAGGGCCACCGTGAGTGGGGGTGGCACAGCGTCTGTCACTGAGGACTTGAAAGTCACCTACGCTTGCCACCCATGTGCTTCATGGCATGGTGTTCGGGCGTCACTGCCCACACTCCCAAGGACAGTGCCATCCTCTGCAGCCGCCTCAGTGAGTTTCCTGGGAGCAGCTTGATGTTGCCTCTCCTAACCCGAACACAGGGTTGCTTCTGTGATGTGGAAACCTGAAGAGCCCTCCACCATGGCCTGCATGCAGTGTTGGGCCTGGAGCAAGCAGGGTGCTGGAACTGCTGGGGAGTCCCTTAGAACAGGTGTGGGGCCCGGGAGCTGGCATGTGCCTTCTGGGTCAGGACGTTTGGTTTTTGCTTTTCATTCCCTGCTGGCCCGGCTGCCCCTATGAAGGAGCCCAGGGTCTGCTGGAAACATGCTCTGCTCACTGGCAGTTCTGTGCTTTACACTTGTTAAACCACACCCCAAACAAAACAAAAAATAGGGTGCTTAATTTTTTTCCAGCCTGACGCAGAGTGTGGGGGTCAGAAGACAACTTGCATAGTCTGTTCTGTCCTTCCATCGTGTGAGTTCCGGAGATGAAACTCGGGTAATCAGGCTTGGTGGCAGGTCTCTCCCCAGTAAGCCATCTCACTGGCCATCTGTGAGTTTGGAGCACAGGCTAGACCTGAACATCTAGGACCCTGCCCCTAGCTCCTCCCCACAGTGGGAGCAAGGTGTCTGGGAAGTACTTCCTCTGTGGGCAGAAGCAGTGCCCAGCCATCCTGCAAGAGAAACCAGGGCTGAGGTCCAGTGGACAGCCAGAGTCCCTGATGGTGACTAAGCAGTCAGCAGGTGGTTCCAGGGAAAACAAGAGGACTAAGTGTGGCCTATAAGTATACCCCTGCCCTGTCTCCTGAGAGGGCACAGCTTGAAGTAGTGCCCATCCCTAAAGACAGCTGGCCAGTCTGTCTGTCCACCATCAGGCTGAGTGTGTTAGTTAGTGTTCTATCGCTGTAGAGACACCATGACTAAGGCAGCTTACAGAAGAGTGCATCTAACTGGGGGCTGGCTTACAGTTTCTGAGAGCTAGTCCATGACCATCACGGCGGGAAGCATGGTGGCAGGCAGGCACTAGAGCAGAAGCTAAGACCTCACATCTGATTCACAAGTTCATGCAGAAAAAGCAGGACAACCAAGGCCACCCCAGTGACACACCTCCTCCAACAAGGCCACACCTCCAGATCCTTCCCAAACAGTTCCACCAACTGAGGACCAAGCATTCAAATACATGAGCCTGTGGTGGCCATTCTCATTCAGACCACCTCACTGAGCATGCTCTCTTGGAGGTGACATGGTGTCATGGACAGGACTCTGGGGAATCTTGGTGTCCATGTTCAGATGGTGCAGGTGACAGGATAGTTTTATAGGCAGGACACAGGTGAGTAGTGTGCATGTCTGTGGTCGAGTGCCGTGTGTTAGTAGATGTGATATGGTATGGTGGGCAGGTCCCCAGTCTGCCTGTGTCAGATGCTAAATCTTCCCGTAGTTGGGGTTTGGGGTTTTTTGTTTGTTTGTTTGTTTGTGACAGGGTCTCAGTATGTAACTCTGGCTGGTATTGAACTCACAGAGATCTGCCTACTTCTGCCTCCAGAGTTGATAGCCATGCTCAGACCTCAGACAAGTTCCTTTGCCTCTCCAACCCCAGCTGGAGCACAGGCCTCATGGACCAACCCCATAGCATGGTGTCCCTACTGGGCGCCTCACAGCTGGCAGAGACCTTCGTGTGCCTCAGCTGTGGTGCTCCAGAGTTCCCGGCATGCACAGCCCTTAGATTACAGGAAGACACCCAAGAAAGGTGCTATTTAAAAGTTAGAGTCAAAATACATGCCATTAAGCTGCATTGTGGCGGGGGAGGAGACACTGAAGACAAAAGCCTCACCATTCAGGCACACACTGAGATGTGGGTGGTGGAAATGAATGAAGCCCTGATTAATACAGTAACTCAGCCTGGAAGGCTGGCACACGCTCCTCTCTGCCCATCTTCGCAGAGGCCTCAGCAGGGTTCCTGTCAGTTAGATCAAGGCAATAGGCTGAATTTTGCTACCTCCCCTTCCCATGGGAGGTGACCAAGGAGTCACACAAGGTTTGTTGGCCTGTCCCAGCATGGCTTCCTCTTATTTTCTTGCCTCTGTGGGAGGGTGGTATGGGGCTACTGTCCTCACACAGCCACACTGTCCTCCCCACCCCACACCCCACCCCGCGCATGCTCCAGCAAAAGCTGCTCTGTTGAGGAGTGAGGAAAAATGCAATTCCACAGCGGTCCATGATGAAGCATCTTCCCATGAGTGAGTAGATGGGCATATAAATATTCCCGTCTCCGCAGCTCTTTATTTCCCTTGTAAGCACTTGCCCCATTTCTCCATCTGATGGATTCCCTGTCGCAGCCAGGGTGGGCGTGCCCCACACTCGCTTTCCAGCCACCTCCTCAAAAACCATCCCTGCCGCGACTGCCTGCATCCCGTTTGTCTCCACCTACCTATGCTGCCATGGGCTTCCACCCCAACCAGATCAACCTCACTGCCCTCTCCATCCCAGGTCTCATGGGCCAAGAGGCGGGACATGGAGGCACATCCCACACAAACCTTTTAAATCAGAAGCAGTGCATCCCTGTCCTGAAAGGGCATGCGCAGCTGGGAAACCAGTCCCTTCAGGCTCCATGTGAACCAGCTCACCCAGAACCCTTGGTGGGGCACATGGGGCTGTGGCGAGGTGTTCTCTCATTAGCCTACCTCTCTTGCTGGTGGAACAGCCAGTCTCCATTTTTTGTAGGACTTGAAAGCTGAAAGGGGGAGAGTCTCATTAGCAGAGGGACCATCTAATATTAATCACCCCCTTAAAATTGACAAGGGAGGCAGTTCATTTAACCACTTAATTGCTACAGGTTTTTATGGGCTGCTGTTTGCAGACATATTTAATGAAGAAGTTATAAATCTAAGAGAGCTTAAAATTTTAATTTTATCCCTAAATATTATCCTTGTTCTCGCGTTTGTAGTCGGGCCTCAGGAGTGTAGTCACGTGAGATACTCTTTAAATGAACATATTTGCTAACTGGCATGATTTCAGTTTTTAAAACATTGGTTCCAGCAATTAGGCTTTTTTTTCCAGTTCCCAAATGACTAGAGGAATTCGTCTTGATTATAATTGCTCTTAGCCACGCATATCTAATTTGTGTCTTTTTAAGTGTTAATTAGTAAACAGTTTGAGCTGACATCTTTATGTGTTTGCCTGTTGAAAAATGGGGCTTATTGCTTGTTTGGCTTGGGGCTGATCCGCTAGTATTTACGTCACGACTCAAAGGTGAAATTAATGGAAACGCATGTGGCAGCATGAGGTTAAAAGAATTTTCAAATTCAACTTCTGGATGTCCACTTTGCCGGGACCTCTTCAAATGAACAAGGTTAGGGTGGGCTGGGGAGTTGTCTGCCGGATGGAAGCCAGGCAGGTTTTTGAATTCATAATGAAATGGCAGAGTCCCAATTTTATCGCAGCTAAGTGTTCAGATCCAGGCCAGTTGTTCCTTCTTTTCTGCTGTTGGAAAGCTTTCCTTGTGCTTATGAATGTGAACTGATCTGAAGGGTTGAGATGCAGCCGCAGAAATACATGGTCCCTTTCCACCATCTAGTGGTTAGGTCTTGAACTGCAACAGATTACATGGCCGCCTCTCTTCTAGGTAAGATGCAAGGTTCTCCACCCAGCGTCAATGGCTTTATTTTCAGCCAGAAAGATGAAATATTTGGAAAAATAAATCTGCCTACTTCATGCACTAAGTGTAATTAAGCTGGAATACTCTTATTTCCTCTTTATATTCGTCAAAGGCCCCAGCTACCACCCAAGTTTCAGAGCTCACACTGACTTGAGACCATTCCAGCTCAAAACAAAGAAACCCCAGAAGATGGTATGCTGGTAAGGTAGGGTGTGCCAGTCAGCCGACTGCACCAGTTTACTGTGCACCCACGCTGAGCTGTCGGCATACATGTGATGATTGCCAGTTGCAAAGAAATTGTTTTTAATTTTTAAAGAACCTAATGGGTGGGCTAACTGGCTTTTCTGAAGGCACAAAAGATGTCTTCCGAAATGTGGGAGGAGTTTGGTTCACCCTGCCACATGCTCTACAACCACAATTCATGCCACAGACCAGCACCGATCTTGTTGGTATGGTATCATTTGAAGCAGCTTGCCAGTCAGAATAGATTGTGTGCACACGTGCGCATGTGTGTGTGTGAATGCAGAAACCAGGAGTCAACATGCTATCTTTCTCGATCCTCTACCTCAGTTTTGAGGTAGGGGCTCTCACTGAACCTGGAGCTCACTGATTCAGCTAGGCTGGCCTGGCCAATGAGCCCCAGGTGTCTGTCCGTCTCCATCCTTCACCACGGGGGTTATACTGGCTTTTACACAGATGCTTCTGATCTGAACTCAGTCCCTCCTGCTTGGGTGGCTGGCACTTTCCAGCGGAGCCATCTTGTCTGGCCCAGACATCAGCTTTTTCAGTGTTGTGTGTTTTCCCTACAGACAACTATTGCACATGCATAAAAATGCAAACCTAGAAACACATGGAGTAGAGTGAACATCCCACGCTGCCCACCCTGGACACACGTGCATGCATGCACACACACGAGCACACACACACACACACACACACATACATGCACACACACGCACACCATTAGACCAGCTTGCCTGCAATCACAGTTCTGTGACCTGCCCCCCACTCCCGCTCATTCTAAATACCTCCCCTTATGCCCACAGGTAACTGGAGCTCTCCCTCCATCAAGGCAGCTTCTTTCACAGCAGATGGAGACTATTACAGCAGCCACCACGGGCCAAAAAGCAGTTTACAGCTCGTTCCTTCTAATAGCCACGTTCTAATGGCCACGTTCTCTGCCTTTTTAAAAATACTTTTTCTGAGAATTTTATACACAAACACTGTATTTATATCACTCCATTACCTCTCCAGCTTCTCTTGGGTTTCTCCCACTCCCTTTCAACTTCATGACCTCTTCAATTATTGTTACACACACACACACACACACACACACACACACACACACACACACACACACACCACTGGGTCCATTTAGTGTTGCTAGTACATTTTGCACTTGGGACTGACCACACTGGATTGGCTGACCACATGGCATCGGATAACCTATCGAGTTCATCTCTCAAGAACTGATTCTCCCTCTCTCGGCAGCCATTAATTGCCTAGAGCTCTTCCTCTAGTGTTGGGGCCGTGTGAGATTTTTCTCTTGTCTACATTGGGATGTCAGCTAATAGCGTGACTGTGCAGGTCTTGTGTGAGCAGCCATGTTGTTGAGATTTAATGGGTACATCTCCCTGCTTTAAACAGAGGACACTATCTCATAGCTGGCCTCCTGGCTCGCTGGCTTTTACATTATCTCCCGCCCCCCTCCTGCCAACACCACCTGCCATGTTCCTTGAACTTTTAGGGATAGAGCTCGTGTGTATTTATCAGTTGGGCATGTGCACCCTACAGTCAGATGGTCTTTGCATTTTGGCCAGTTGTGGCTTCTATAATGGTCTTGTCTTCTGCAAAGAGAAGCTTCTTGGATGAGGAGTGAGAGCTGTGCTTCTCTGTGTTTATAAGGGGCAAGTATTTAGAATGCTGTTGGGAATCAGACTGATTTAGGCATGGGCTTACCAGCCACAGGTATTTGCCTAGATTTATATTAGCAGGCATGCATCTTCCTATATTGAGCAGGCCTTAAGTCCAGCTAGGAGGCATCGGTTACCTCCAAAATACGGGTGCCACTGTTCCTCGTCACAGATCACGGGCTTTACAGCTGAGTAGGATTTTAACGGCTCTGCTCCCTAGGCAGCCCACAGCCCTTTGTCTACTTGGGAGCTAATCCTCAGGGAGAAGGCTTCCAGGTCAGCTCCAGCTTGACTTCTCCAAGTCCCGTGTCCAACATGCACAGCACCTTCAGCAACAGCGTACTGCCTTCCAGTTCTAGGGCAACAGCAGTGACCTGTATCATAGGCCCCCTGACCAACAGCTTGCAGGCTCCTCATGCTTGGCGCTGGGGGTTTTGTTGTCTGTGGCTTTGTGGGGTGCAGCCTCACCCCCATGCCATGCCCTTCTATGAGGATGCTCTGACATACTTAGCCAATCACCTGCTGACTGACTTTGACGTCATCCCCAGTGACTCTCTATCAGTGCCTATAACTTGATTTCCTGTGTGTGTGGCTTTGTCCCCTGAGTGGGGCTTTCTTTAGAAGGGGAAATATTAGTTCTTTGCTTTCCAAATGGAGGTGAGCCCACTTAAGCCACCCAAAGGAGCATGAGGCTAGCTTTCTCCACATGCCAACCCCAGCCCAGCAACACTGTGCTTTTCACGATTGCCATTGTTACCTAGAGCTGAAGGTCTCCATGGCCCCCACGTTGGTCTGTCGTCAGTGGCTGTCCACTGGTTGCATTTG
Organism: Peromyscus leucopus; assembly: GCF_004664715.2. Lineage (NCBI taxonomy): Eukaryota > Metazoa > Chordata > Mammalia > Rodentia > Cricetidae > Peromyscus > Peromyscus leucopus. The sequence goes on from NC_051066.1 coordinate 5,529,767, forward strand.
TCTTGGGAATCTCTCCTGTTGGTGCTTTTGGCTTGGTGGTTTTCCTCCAGCTTATTTAATATTCATCCCCCTCCCTTCCCCTCACCTCCCCTCTCCTCAGGGTGCATGCATGTGTGGGCACACTTGCCCATGCAGAGCTGTGTGCAGCGTCCAGAGCTTAGCATCCCTTGTCTTTCACCTGTTTTGAGACAAGGTCCTCCCTGAACCTGGAGCTGCTGTCTCCCCCAGGCCGGCCTGTGAGCCCCGGACCTCTTGTTGCCCCCCCCCCCCCCGACAGCTTGGGAGTTACAGGAGCAAGCTGTTAAACTTGGCTGAGTTCTGGAGATCCAAACTCGGACGCTCATACTCACATACTCACATACTCTAAGCCAGCGGTCCTCACCCTTCCTAACACTGCGACCCTTTAATACGTGCTGCGGTGACCCCCAACCATAAAATTATTTCCATTGATACTTCCTAACTAATTTTGCTACTGTTATGAATCATAATGTAAATATATGACATGTAGGATATCTGACATGTGACCCTGTGGGGGTCATAACCCACAGATTGAGAACTGCTCCTCTAAGCCATCTTTCCAACCCCTTCTCATTCACTTTTTAGTGATACTTTTCTTAATTCTTTGAAATTTACATACAATGTATTTTAAATATATTCACCACCAGCCCCTTCCATTTCTACCCCACCCTCACCCCTTCTTACCCACCTTTGAGATTTCTCTATTTTTCTTTTTCTCCATTGAGTCTGCTCTGGTATGTGGTCATCCTATCAGGGGTCACATTAAAAGACTCCCCTCTCCCAGGAGTTTCTCAGGCGGGTAGCTGGGGTGGGACTACCTGTCCACTTTACTCTCCTCTGAGGGTTCTTGTCAGCTGCCCGTGTGCTGGTCTTAGCACACTATCACAGCTGCTGTGTGTTCATGTGTCCAGCGGGGTCTGGGAAACACCATTTTCATGACAGATATAATCGAGCACCTTTGGCTCTATATATTTATTTATTATTGGGTTTTTTTGAGACAGGATCTCAGTGTATAGCCCTGGCTGTCCTAGAACTCACTCTGTAGACCAGGCTGACCTCGAACTCACAGAGATCCGCCTGTCTCTGCCTCCCAAGTGCTGGGATTAAAGGCGTGCGCCACCACCGCCTGGCTTATTTATTTTGTTAAGAATTTATTTATTTATTTATTAAAGGTGCACGCCTTTAATCCCAGCACTTGGGAGGCAGAGACAGGCGGATCTCTGTGAGTTCGAGGCCAGCCTGGTCTACAGAGTGAGTTCCAGGACAGGAACCAAAACTGCACAAAGAAACCCTGTCTCGAAAAATGAAGAAAAAGAAAAAGAAAAGGAATTTATTTTAATTACATGGTGGTGGGATGGGTGCATGTTAGTGCACCTGGGGAAGCCAGAGGCATCAGATATCCCTGGAGCTGGAGTTACAAGCAGCTGTGAGCTGCCCAACTTACGCGCAGGGAACAGAACTCAGGTCCTCTGCGAGAGCACTGTGTACTCCTCACTGCTCGTCCATCTCTCCAGCCCCTGCTGCTGGCTCTTATAAATCTTTCAGTGCCCTCTTCCTGAAGATCCAGAGCCTTGGAGGAGGGTGTGATACAAATGTCTCCAAATGTCCCTTTTAGGGCTGGGCTCTCCACAATCTCTGTGTGTCGACTGCTTGGTGGTCATTGCCACCTACTGCGAAAAGCTTCCCCATTTGGGGGTAGGGGGGAGGATCGGACCCCGCCCCTCTCAGTCGGACCCCGCCCCTCTCAATCGGACCCCACCCCTCTCAGTCGGACCCCGCCCCTCTCAGTCGGACCCCTCCCCTCTCAGTCGGACCCCGCCCTCTCAGTCGGACCCCTCCCCTCTCAGTCGGACCCCACCCCTCCCAGTCGGACCCCTCCCCCCTCAGTCGGACCCCGCCCCCCTCAGTCGGACCCCTCCCCCCTCAGTCGGACCCCGCCCCTCTCAGTCGGACCCCTCCCCCCTCAGTCGGACCCCACCCCTCTCTGTCGGACCCCGCCCCTCTCTGTCAGACCCCGCCCCCCTCAGTCGGACCCACCCCTCTCAGTCGGACCCCACTCCTCTCAGTCGGACCCCGCCCCTCTCTGTCAGACCCCGCCCCCCTCAGTCGGACCCCACCCCTCTCAGTCGGACCCCGCCCCTCTCAGTCGGACCCCACCCCTCTCAGTCGGACCCCACCCCTCTCAGTCGGACCCCGCCCCTCTCATTTTTAAGAGCCCCTGGGGAGATGCTTTGGGTTTTGTTTTCACGTCATTCTTACAATGAAAACCACTGCGTTTTCTTATTTTATATTTTAAAATACTGAACATTAAACACCAACTACTTAGTCTGTTTGGCATGTTCTAGGAAGAAAACTCTAGAGCTGGCTTTATTTCTAATGTTTTCGGCAGTTTTCAGGTCATTTTCTTCTGTGACTTCTAAATGTCACCTTGCTGCATCTTTGTGTGTGTGCTGTGGGGCTTTTCCTGCACTTTCTGTTCCAACTCTTGCTCTGTGACTGCTCTCATAAATGATGGGTTAGTTCTGTGCTCCCGCTGATTCTCCTAATTAGAGGCACGATTCCATCTGAACCTTACAGACTTTCAAGGAGCGGAGAGTGTATCAACTACCTTTTTATTTTGAGAGAGGGTCTCCCTGGTTTCTCTGTATATTCCAGAACGACCTTGAGCTCATGAATTTCCTGCCTCAGCCTCGAAAAAACCGGAATTACAGACACGCCACCACTCCATTTTTCATTTGTTTGGTTTTCGTACATTTGGTTTATTTTAGGTGCATGCTTATGAGGTCAGAGGACAACTTGAGGGGCTGTTTCTCCCCTACACCATGGAGGTCCCAGGATAGAACTCAGGCCATCAGGCTTGCACTGAACCCATGGGTAGTAGGTGGCTTGACATTTTACCTGGCATGTCCACCTGGGGACAGGTGTGTTGGCTTACCTGGGTCTTTGCGCATTGGCCAATGGGAAACCAAAAGGGTTTTCTTCGAAGAGTTCTCTTGTGTTTCTTTTTGTTGTCCTTTTGAGATGGGGTCTCAAGCAGCCAAAGCTGGCCTTGAACTCTGTACGTAACTGAGCATGCCCTTCAGCTTCTGGTCCTCCTGTCTCCACTTCCCAGTGCATGTACCACCATGCCAGAGTTTTACAGCTCTGGGGATCAAACCCAGGCCTTACGCACACTGGGCCAGCACTGGACCACCTGAGCCACCTCCCAAGCCCCCTCCTGCTTCCTTTCAAGACATGCCTGGGTGTCATGCGACCCAGGCTTCTGTCAGCAGGACCGTTGCTTGTTCCGTCTCATCTGTCACGTGATAGACAAAGTCCCCAGCCTTGGTAGTGAGTCTAGAGCCAACCTCTCCCGACCTGAAACAGCAGCGATATCTTCTCCTCGTCACCCTGCCCAGACAAGAGCCCAGGCACTGTCCTGGTCTCTGGGTAGCAGCTGCCCCTTCTGGTGTCCTAGTCTCCTCAGCAGGACCTTCTGGGTGCCTGGGCCTCTTTAGTGGTAGTTTCTTCTCTCAGTATCCACACGTTCTGCTCTGGTCTCTCCTTTTCTCCTGCTTAAGAGTTGTCCGAGCATCCCTCCCGCAGCTTCTCATCAGGATGGGTGGCGGCTTCTCGGCAGCGGCATTTGGTCATCTGTGGAGACGGCTGCTGTTCTTCCTCTCTGCATATTAACCCGGGGAACTGTGTCAACAGAGTCCCGGGTCTGAGTCCCTGGGTCCCCCTCTCCTCACTGGCCTTGAGGTTTTGTTTTTGCTTCATGTGTATCTGCGTGTGTGGTTGCCATGTGTGCGCAGGTGCACTCACAGGCCAGGAGAAGGAATCAGATCCCAGAGAGCTGGAGTTAAGAACAGCTGTGAGCCACCCAGGGTGGATGCCGGAACCAAACTCAGCTCCCCTGGAAGAGAAGTGACTTCTCTTAATGGTTGAGCCTCAATCTCAGTGGTTCTCAACCTTCCTGATGCTGCAACCTTTTAATACAGTTCCTCATGTTGTGGTCACCTCCAACCATAAAATTATTTCATTGCTACTTCATAACTGTAATTTTGCTAGTTATGAATTGTAATGTAAATACTTTTAGATATAGAGGCTTGTCACAGGGATCATGACCCACAGATTGGAAACTGCTGCTTTACGTTTTGAATTTATTGAAGGCAGCAACTCCTAAGAGTGACTACCAGAGAGGGTATTCCCTAGTGGCTAGGGCACCCAGCATGTAAATAGAAGAGCCGTGGAATTGTAGCTGCCGCAGTGATGGGTTCCAAGGCCACATTGTCTGTCAGGGTTCTATCATCAGCCTTGTGCAAAACCAGAGTGAGTCGAGGTGAATGGTAGGGCTCTGCCTGTCCTCCATGACCGTGTCCTCCACGACCCTGTCCTCCATGACCGTGTTCTCCACGACCCTGTCCTTCATGACCGTGTCCTCCACGACCCTGTCCTTCATGACTGTGTCCCACTCTTTTCTCTGGGTTCATGGGACTTTTGTCCCACACGTTAAAATAAGGCAAGTCCCCAAACTCAACTAGAAGTTGCCAGGCACATGTGACAAGAAGTGTCATTACAGCAAAAATGGAGTGGGACAGGGCCTCCACAGAGCATGCCAAACAGTCTGCACCCCACCTGGAAGGACATGCCACACAGTCTGCACCCCACCTGGAAGGCAATGTTCTTTCACATATTTCCATTTTCTCCCATGACCGAGAAAAGAGGAACATTACAAACAGCCATTTTTGCAGATGTCGAGGTGAATTCTGAAATGCTATCTCAATGCTAGGCAGCCCAGAGGCTGTGGCACAGCTGTGGTTTCCATTCAGCACCATAGGCATCTGCACATACTCAAACACTCGCGCATACACACACACACACACACACACACGCGCGCGCGTGCCCTGTGAGACCACAGCAAGGGGAGGCTGTGGTTTGTGTCTGTAGAGCGAACCTGCTCCCATTTTCTCAACTGCGTGACTTCTCTGCCAATCTTCTGCTCTCAAATGTTAATAATTGTCTTGAATACAGAGACTCTCCATCTTCCTGCAGGATGTGTCCCTGTTGACAGGGGGTATTATTGTTGCCATGGTGTGGCAGCCTCAGGCCTCTGCCTGCCTGGGAAGTGTGCACTTTCTCCAGGAGAAGCACGGAGGCCGATGGTCACTGGGAGTCAGACGGTGTGTGGCTCTGCCCTGTCCCTGTGGAGAGAGGACAGGACTGGTGTGCTGGCTGTCATGGTACCAGTCACCCTGCCCCGTTAGGGGCCCGGCTCCCCCAGTTTGCTTGTGGCACTCTTGCCGGACCATGCTTTCACCCTGTCTGCCCATGTCTAAGGAACCATTATCTGAGGCCGGAACAGACGCCTCTAAGAAAAGCTGACAGGACATGGACCACACAGGTCCCTCCCTGTCCATCCCCAGCCGTGCGTGCCCTCCCGTTGCCTGAAGGACTGGCTGTAGCCCGGAGTTCCCAGCTCTGGCTGCGAAGTGGAATACCTGGGGTCCTCGCTAGAGGGCAGATGCAAGGCCTAAGCTAGCTCATCCCAGGAAAGCAGGGCAGCAGGGCTGAACCCCAGAGCCGAGACACAGCTTGGAGAGCATAGAGCTTGAGTGGAAAAGGGCCTTCCAGAATAGAGGTTCTCTGGAGGCTGGGCTGTGGGTGAGGAAGGACTGTGGCCTAAGAACTTAGTTACAAATGGAAGGCAGGTTTGAGTCTGGGCTATGGCAGTGCCTCAGAGAACAGGCAGATGGGTGACTGTGTCCAGCCTTTCCGCTTCTCTGAGGCACACAGTTGTTCACAAAGCTCATCCTCAGGAACAGTGATTGAGTTCCAAAAAATTTACAAAAACTTCAGCTAGGTGTGGTGGAGCATGCCGTTAATCCCAGTACTTCAAGAGTTCCAGGCCAGCCAGGACTAAACAGAGAAGCCCTGTCTTTAAAGAAATGACAAAACTTAATTTACTTAAAACATCATGAGATAGTTTTTGAGTATTTTGTTCTAGGCTGCATTCATAGCTATCCTGGGCTGCCTGGTCTAACCTCTTCTGTTCCTTCTGCCCTGATGTTAGGCCATCTGTGATAGGCCAGCCCTCCTCTACTGTTCTCCAGCCCTGAATCACCTCTGTGCTTGAGTCTTGGCCTTTAGTTGCCAGCATTAGAGGCTTACCCGGGCCCCAGACTCGCCCTTGTCCATCCCCTTGCAGGACCTCTGTGGTCTGGTGCGGTATAGCCTGCCTTTGCTCTGGTCCCCACGTCCCGCTGCAGCCCATCAAGGGGTGGCATGGACACCTGGCCAGCTCAGCACTTGCTCCCAGTGCCCCTCTGGGCCCGGGCTAGTACTCCCCTGGCTCACTCCTGGGGAGTCACTTCCTGGGGTCTCAGGAAGCTGAACCCTTCCCCAGGTGAGTGTGGTGCTGGACAGAGCCCTTCCTTCCTGCCTTCCTCGTCTAGAGCCCTCTGGTGGATATGACAGTGAATGCTCGCCAACCCAGGCCGTGCCTCCCCTCACCAACCATTAAAACAGGCCAGGGACTTGTATAAACGCTGTTGATGTCCCCATCGCTGCCTCCTGGGCACAGGTGCTGTGGGGTGTGCTTGCACAGAGCACCCCAGTGGCTCCCCAGCTCCCGTGAGTGGCAGGAAATGTCTAGTCACCCCTTTTCATGGTACTGCAGTGACAGCCTCTGTGATGATGCTCCCTTCTACTAGAGGGACACTGGTCTCATGGTGAGCAAGGACTTGTGGAAACTGTGACCTGTCTCTGCCTGAAAGGCCTAAGACTGTTAAAGGTCCTGGGCCCCTGGAAGTCCCCGACAGAGCCCCTGACAGTGACATCTCTTTCCTAGGCCAGGCCAGCGGTACAGTTGCAATGGCAGTCTGTGCCCACCAGAGGGCACACTGCCCCACACTGCTCAGCTGAACTGGGCTCTGCACACCAAATGCTTTTTAATTGAAAATTTTTTTAATTCAAAAAGGATTTGCTGTTTGTACTCAAGTGCAGGTTTTCCTTATGCAGAAGACTAATGTCTTGAGTAAACAGATCTGGGCTCAAATCCACCTTCAAAGGTACTCTCTGTTTGCCCAAGGGAGTGAAAGGCTTCCAGAAGCGGCCCTAGTCTCTTGGGCAAACATTTTGGGGACGAGGAATCCCAGGCGGAGGACATCGTCTGTGGGAAGGTTATCCGCAGCCTAAGGGGGATTATGTCGGGGGACATATGTTGAAATTTCATTTGGGGAATTAGGGGAACAAGAGTGGGGGTGGCCACTCTTTCCAGCCAGGATAACCTAAAAAGGGAAAAACTCCAGGGAGAGGGCAGGGGACCAAGGGGTCTGTGTGCTGTGTCGGCCCCCAGGGTCTCCCTGTGCGCGGGCTGTAGGGCAAGACAGGGCAAGTGTGCACTTGCAGTTCCTCCCTGTACTCTGTGCCAGGGTACGAGAGAAATGGCAGATCAGATGGTGAACTGGAAGGCAAGTCCTTGCCCCTCCCAGAGACCCTCTCTTCCTCCCAGCCATCACAGGCCTGGACTGCATGACCCCCACATACTGAGGCCCCCTGCTTGGTCAGCCAACTGCCCCCCCCCACACTGCCCAGGAAGCTGTAGCTCCATCCACATGCAGGTGCCCAGCCCCAGCCCCTGTCTCAGACTGAATAGTCTGGAGCCAGGCCAACCAGACAGTATCAAATGAAGGAAGCGCCACTGCCCGGGGCTTCCTCCTGCCCTGGGAGCCGAGCACAGCAGAGCACACTCCGAGACAGTTCAGGCTGTGTCTCCAGCCCTGACCCTGCTGGGATCACCTGAGAGACACTGCACCTTAGTCCTGGCTTTCAGAGTGGGGTACCCCGCCCCTTTTGTCCTTGGTCCCTCCTTCCTGGTACCCATCAACCACCATGTCATAGACTCTGCCCCTTCCACTCCTACCCTCCCCACATTAGTCCCAGATTTGTGTTGGTCACAGGATTGGTCAGGCTGGCTCTCAGAACTGACCCCAACATCCAGTCACCTTGAAGCCACTTGAAAATACACACCTCAGATCATCCCAGACCCCACCACCAGAATTACATCCCATCTAGCCTGGGGCTGGCGGGCGCCAGTGAGGATCTGTGGCTCACACCAGGGTGTTGCCCCTCACACTGCTCCAGGGCTGTGCATCCTGCTCCCAAGGGCTGCCAGCCCCTACCCTAAGGGCATAGGCCTGTCTTCTTGTTGTCTGAATGCATGCTCTTGTCACTGTGGCCCCAGATACCTCTCAACACCTTCCCCCCACACACACCACACACACACACACTTACTGTCTCTTCCCCTGGACACTCCTGGGGACCCACTCCCAGCCACCAGCAAAACCAATGCTCTCTCTCCAGCCTGCACTTCCTCTGGTGTCCTGATGCTCCAGGCCCTTGTATCATTGGGAACGGCACCTGGGCCCTCCATTCCAAGCCTGTACCATAAGCCTCCCTGCTCCTCTGCCCTGCCATGTTTTGCTCTTCTCTGGGAAAGGCCCATGCTCCAAGAAGTGCTCCTGCTTGAGTCCTGGGCTGTGTGGAAAGTTCCCAGGCCCCTCTGCCACCACCCTATGAGCCCTAGGCATAAAGGATTTCATAGAACTTATGCCTTTGCAATCCTGACCCGCACCCCTAAATGTTCCTTCTCCCACCCACTCACCGACACCCCAACTGCCAGCAGAGTAAGACCTGTAGGTGCTGATAAAGCCAACAGAGGCTGTAACATGCTACTGTTCACTGATGTGCACACACCTGAGCAGCCACCAGGTGGCAGTGTTGTGCTGACCATTGCCCGAAGTCTCTTGGGTAGCCAGCTGCCAGTAGCCTGATGGGATGTGTTAGCCTGATGGGATGGTGTACCTTCAAGGGTCACTAGAGGGTAGTGTTGTGGAGGGGGTGCTGTGGGATGCTCTGATGGGCTCCCCTCATAGCCACCAGATGTTTAGTTGGAAACCGCTTGCTACCAAGGATGGACCTGTGCCACCCCTGGGATTAGAAGACCACACCTCACCTTAGAAGTGAGTCCATCAAGATCCTGGGCGGGGAGACCTGCCCGAGGGCTCCTGCAGCACCCGGCCCAGTCTGTCTACCCATCCTGGTAACAGATGCTGTGGAGCAGGACGCACCGGGTTGCGTGGGTGCTGTCTTGAGTGGCTTCTTGATCATACACTGGACCTCAGTCCCAGCTGCTCCTCTTTCTCCCTGCTGCCCGCAGCTCTCCGTGTGTGTGTGTGTGTGTGTGTGTGTGTGTGTGTGTGTGTGTGTGTGTGTGTGTGTGTTGAGGCTGGTGGGCCTTGATTGGCCAGTGCACATGCCAGCAGGGCCATGGGCCACACGGCCTGGCTGGGGGCTGCAGCTTCTCCTGCTGCAGTCGGACCACGTTCTCCTCCACAGGCTGCATAGCGGGTGGGTGTCCTGCAGAGTAGCCGAGCTCAAAGACGGCGGCTCTTCTCAGAGCTGCATTCTGTTGGAAAGCCTTCTCAGGGCCTCTCGCTCTCAGAGCCACCACTCACCACTTCCGACTGATTGAACATGTTTGGCAACCACTAACCTAAACATCTCTCACTTAATGTTGCCAGGCTATTCCACAACCCCCCTCCACCTCTGTCAGGATGAGGAATCCTCCGCTGCTCCTCACCAATGGCCACATTGAATGTCTCAGCCTCCAAGTGAACTGCAGGGCCCCTCTCCCCACCCAAATGACTTGTTGCTTCTCAGAGTTCTCACTGGACTTGGAGCCTTTTACTTCCAGCCCCTACAGAATTGGGGTCTCCAGTGTAAGAGTTAATAATCCTCCATAGAACTGGCTCTTGGCTCAGGATGACAGCATGGCGCACACCACCAAGGATCTGCTTGGCCCATCTGTGTAACTGTGCAAGGTCCCCACCAGGGCAGGTTCTGGGTGCAGTGAGGAACATTTGCAGAGGGTATGCAGTTGTGAGAGCAGTCCAGAAGCCCTTCCCTGGGCTCTCGGGCCACTAAAGTGCTGTCCTGGACAGTGCACAGTGTGCCTGGTGGCAAGGAGTCCTGGGATCTGGGGGCGGAGGGAGGCTGCTGGTCAGGCATGGAGTCCACTCACAGGTCTTTCCCCACAGCCTTGCAGTGGTCCCTCCTTGAGGTACAAGCAGGAGCAGGAAGGTACTTGCCTCTTGGCCTGGCATAAGGTCCTCATGTGAGCTTGCCATTGGTACCAGAAATGTGTACTCAGCAAAGTCTTACCCTGCAGAGGCAGGCAGGGATTGTGGACACTACCTACCATTGCCACCTCCTGAGCCTGTCACACACACATAGGAACAGTAATATACTGTCCCAGCTTCAGTTCCCAGCAGCCATTCTGCCCAGGGTTCAGCAGGGGCTGGCATCACCGCTGCTCAGCCGGGGCCTTCTCTAGGGTCCTCTGGCCTGACTGCCTCTGTTCCTCCTCTTGCAGTACGAGTACAGTTTCCGCACGGAGCAGAGCGCAGCGGCACGCCTCCCACCCAGCCCTACCCGGTGCCAGCAGATCCCCCAGTCCTGAGGAGCCCACAGCCTCCTGGGGGAGAAGACGTCTCCTACCCGGTGCCCAGACTACTGATGGGGTGGCTGGGGGGAGAGTCACTCCCTCCCCCACCTGCCCATTCTGCTTGCCCTCCCCACTGACCAAGAGACTCTGGGCTGCTGTGTGGTCATACATGGTCATCAGCTTGCCTGACGAGACTCCCCTGCCTCCCTGGGAATATTGTTTGTGACTAATGTATGTGCTGTTAGTGACCAGAGGCTCCTAGCACACCTGTGTGATGACCACTTACCCCACAAAGAAGAATCCTTCCCTACCTGGAGTCACCCATGAGGGCCCGGGCACATGTTCCAGCGGCCCAGTGATGCCCTCTGGCTCCCTTCAACTGACCATCACCCACTCTAAGAACCCCACAAAGCCACTGTCTCCCTCCTGGAAGACTCCAGGGTTGACTGCATCACATAGGACCCTACAAGATGCACTGACCATTTCTGACCCAGGCTACCTGAGAACAAGCATTCCTGTCAATAGGCTCAAGTGGCCCATGCATTTCATGAGGACACTGAGAAAACAGGTCTCTGCTTCACTCCAGACAACCGTGGACTCTTCCGCTAATGCACACACTGGATGTCCAGAGAGCACAGATGGAACTCCGGTCTCTGTGGAGGTAACTGGGGGCCTACCTGGACAGAAACTTGGCTGCTAGGGTGCTGGGCCTGGCCACAAGCTCCAATCCCCACAAAGGGCTCATCTATGGAGCATCCTCCTGCCAGCAACAGCCTCCGTATGCCTCTGCCTCGTGCCCTGACCTGGTGGCGACTCTGAGAGGCATGGTACCCAGCCCTGCAGGGACTCAGTACAAGGGCACTAACTCCTCTCAGCCAGGCCCACCCACAGTCTAGAAGGCACCTCCTACCAGGGATCTGCTGTTTTGAAAAGTCCCTATGTCCCAGGCCTCTGAATCTTGGCTAGTACATTTCATAGGTGTCCATCTGAGGTGCCAAGTTCAACTCCACATGTGTTGCCATGAAAATAGTAGCTAGCCACTGCTGTCCCAGCTCTCAGCCTCTCGTGATGCACTGCTTTGCCATATTTGGCTATTAGGGTTTGTCTGACATTGGTCCCTGGAGTGTCTGTGGATGTGAAGGTGTGCACAGTGGTCAGTGGCCATAGGCAACTGCACTCCAGTGGGTACAAACCTCTCCAGTTACAGCTCCAGAGAGCCACAGGCAGCTGAGTGGCCAAGGTGCAAAAGGATCAGCAGCAAGAAGCAGCCAAGAAGATGGCATGAGCCAAGGCAGGGCCAAAAATACCTCACCAACCTCATCAGCCCCTCAGCTCCTCAGGCCCTTTGTGGCCTACCCTCCCTCCTCAGTCAGCCTTCTTCGCTTGATGGTACTTCATTTCTGTGTCAGGAATGGTCACCTCACCTTCTCTCAGATTTGAGCACACCCTGTGGGGTACCCATCAACCCCCCTGACTCTGGGTCCCACAGCCTCTAGGCAGCACAGGCCACGAAAAGGTAGTTAACTCAAATGCCGGTGTCCCAGAGGCCTGTGGGTCAAAACCCATGCCACACTGGTGCTCAGGAGAGCTGATGAACTGTCCACCAGACGGCTCCATAAGCTGGGGGCCTGAGGACCTGTGCCTGCTGCTCCTGGTGTAACCACCAAGTGGCCCAACAGGGAAGCGAGCACTCATGGCCTGAGTTAACTGGGAAGGTTGGGAGCTCTCCTGGCCACTTCCTTTATGCTTGCACACATTGTCTCAGCACCTCTTTCCATTCCCAGTTGTGAAATTGTCCTACCAAGTGAGGCCAGGAGGCCCTCCCCCGTCCTTCCCTTGATGGAGAACGTGGCTCCCCGAAGCTCTTACAGGCCCTGGGCGTCCCGAGTGAAGACAGTGGACCCTTTGTCGGTGATCAAAAAGGCCAAGTGAAGAGGTCCCTGGAGGCAGGACGCGGGCCCTGCAGCCCACTCACGCCCTCCCACAGGACTCTGCCACTGGGACTTGGGCCCTGCAGCCCACTCACGCCCTCCCACAGGACTCTGCCACTGGGACTTGGGCCCTGCAGCCCACTCACGCCCTCCCACAGGACTCTGCCACTGGGACTTGGGCCCTGCAGCCCACTCACGCCCTCCCACAGGACTCCGCCACTGGGACAAGAGCAAACTGCAAGCTCTGAGCTGGAGTAACCTCGGGACATGGCAGACTTAATTTAAGAATAACCTTGACTGTGAATGTTGTAGCGTCAACAGCTTCTAGCTTTTGAAGTGTTAAGGACAACTTGGTATCTGTTGTAAGTTTTAGGTCGCACCCAACCCCTGGTTTCCTATCTTCTGGCAGTGGTAGTGGTGGTGTGTGCACACCCTTGTTCACCTTGTGTGGACCCGGCACAGACCCAGACCGGGAGGTGGGGCTGCGGCTCACAGCAGAATGGAGTGGCCTTTGGTGTATGGTGTGGAACACTTGTCCGCACTCACCCGGCCACTGTGAGATGAGCACACGGAACCCTGGGAGGTGTGAAGAGCTGCAGCCTCTCCCTTAGGTCTCCTCCTCCCCCACCAGCATGTCCCACAGCTGCTGCTGTCCCTGCCAAGCACACATCTTTCTCTTGAAAAGGCTAGCCAGAGCACAGCACCCTGCCCCACGGTCCCCACACTGAAAAGTCCGTTCCTTCCTAGGGCCTTGGAAGTGGCACATGGCTGATGAGCAGGGGCCTCCAGGCTCACTTGCAAATTTATCATAAGGCCAAGTCTAAGAATTCACATCTGCCTCACTCACCTTGGGAAAAGGACAGGTCAGAGTCATGAGTATTCTTCCTGGTGGTCAGTGGCATGTGGCCACCTGTGACCATGGCCATTCTGCAGGAAGAAGCTGACGACCCTCTGTCAGAAGGACATACACACAAGGGCCCCAAGATCCTGAGCTCACCCCCTTCCTTCACTGGGCACTAGACCTGGCAGTCTTAAGCACATTTCCTGTCATCCCCAAACAAGCCCAGCACTGGGTGCTCTTTGTCTCCTGTCACATGAAGAGCCTGAGGCATATCTGTAAGCTTGCCAGTGGCAGGGGCAGAACCTGACCCCAAAGTCCCTGTGCCAACCATCTGGCCTCTGTGCCCATCCCTGCGGTGGGCTTTCTTTTGCTATGGATTCACCTCACCATGGCAGTGGATTCTGGGCACAGGTCGGGCTGAGAGCTTATCCTGTGCCTCCTGTGACCCGAGGACCCCCAGCCTGTGAGCATCTCTCCTGCTGCGGTCATAGGAAAGGCCTTGATGTGCCGCCAGGCCGTGAAGTGCCGAATTCACGGAATCGCTCTGTGTCCCTCTGCCCCCCAGAGCCTGGTGAAGCAGCTGGGCCCTCGTTCCTGTACCCAGCTCCCTCTCAGGTGAGGTGGCACAGCAGAGCGGCCGGCTTCCCCTGCTCTGGGTGCAAGATGGAGCAGCCACAGCCATTGCACCAGTCCAGGCGGTTTCCCTTCAGAGCCTGCAAGCTGCTGGGCCACCGTGTGGCGCTGGGAACAAGGCCCTTAGGCCCAGCTGCCTTCCTGTGTATTTATTCAAGGTGACTGCTTGGCAAAGGGGGTTTCACTGTGTGGCTGTATTCTTAATATAATTTGTTAAATAAATGTTTGTTTTAACCTCTTTTCCCCAGTTTGCTGTTATTTTTAAAGCCAGCAGAGGTCAGTGTCCCTCAGGGGAGGCCTTCTGGCCAGCTGCAAGCTCTCTCTCCTGCTTTCCAGGGCTCTTGAGGGCCAAGTGGCCACTACCTTCACTTTTCAGATTTCTAGAAAGAGCTGGCAGGTGACTTGAGGGTTTCAGTACCACCGACATCCTTGACCCTCGGAAGCTCCTGAGAGAAATCCCAGTTGCTAGGAACAAGACCCCAGTAGAATGCAGAGGGCTCTTTTATCTCCTGCCGCCCCGTCCTGTCTCTGGACCTCAGGGCTCGGCTGGCTATCAGCGTGTTGGGATGCAGCTCCCCTGCTTTGGGCCTGTCCTAACTGCTCACCTGCTGCAGGATGCCACCTGCAGAGATGGCTGAGGGTTCCACACACACTGTCCTAACTGCTCACCTGCTGCAGGATGCCACCTGCAGAGATGGCTGAGGGTCCCACACACACTGTCCTAACTGCTCACCTGCTGCAGGATGCCACCTGCAGAGATGGCTGAGGGTCCCACACACACTGTCCTAACTGCTCACCTGCTGCAGGATGCCACCTGCAGAGATGGCTGAGGGTCCCACACACTGTCCTAACTGCTCACCTGCTGCAGGATGCCACCTGCAGAGATGGCTGAGGGTCCCACACACATTGGAGGTTCCCTGTGAGTTCCTTATCAGCGCCCTGCCTCCCCAGCCCTAGCTGTGACTTCTGCATCTCTAGGACCCACCTCGCAGCCTAACTGCCTGCCTGTGGCTCAGCACACACCAACCTCAGTGGGAAGGAGCTAGAATGGTGACCTTTGACTCGTCACTCCTCTCCTGGGCTCCCAGAAACTTAGGGGCACCTGCACACTTGTACCCTTACTTCCCAAACCCAGCCTCCTATCTCTTGAGTCTTTTCCCCACATAGCAAAGTCGTCATCCCCCCGCCACCCCGACACACACAGGCATCTTTGAGGGAAACCAGGTCTGAGTTCTGGTTCTGACTCTACAGGCTCCTTCATCTGACAGAATGATGCTTCCCTCCCTCCAGAGTTCCCTCTGGAAGATGGAGTGAGTCAAGCATGTTGAGCACATTTCAGAGGCTGAGTGACATGGAGGCCTCTCTCTGGGGCAAGGACAATTTGCCAGTTAGCTACAGAATGCAAAGCCCCTCCTTGCGTCCTGCGTTTGAGACACCTGGGAAGAAAATACAAGTAAGACCTTAGTCACAGGAGTCCTCTGCACCACTTGGGAAAGAGAATGAGCCCCAGTGCCCAGAGCCTGCACACCCGATGAGCCCCCATGCCCTCCAACCCAGACCAAAGTTGGCAAGGTGACCAAGCCAGAAACTCGCTCAGGGAGCCCAAGCCAGCTGCTGCTGCCCCACCCTCACTGATGGGCCTCATCAAGCCACCATCTGGGTACCTGAAGTCCCCCCTACGCTCCCCACAGCAGTGTACATGATACCCACAAGCAGATGGGCACGGTTATAATTTGGATTTCAAATGTCCTCCAAAGGCCATGATAAAGTCATAGTTGCCGGTTAACAGGCTTCTCAGAAGTGATCATAAGGCTCTGACGCTAGCAGTGGCTACATCCACTGGTGTGATTATGATTGGATGAGCCATTGGAGGCAATAGAAAAAGAGTAAAGGAGTGAGACTTAGTTGACAGGACTCCGTCCTTGGGGCTGCCCTTGGTACCATCTCCTGTCCCCACCCCTCCCCATCTCCTCCCTGTTTCCTGGCCACCGTGGAGTAAGCAGCTCTCCTCAGTCTCCCCAGACTGAAGCAACAGAGTGGAAGACTATGACCTGAAATCTCTGAGAGTCAACAGACTTGCGATTGTTAAAGTTGATCTTCTCGGGTGTGTTATCATAGCAACAGGAAGCCAACATGGCCTCCAAGATTACAGTCTCAGTTCAGAAATAGCTGAAGCCCCAATCTCATCCCAAATCCAGAGTCCCGGGGCCTAGAAGGTCAGCTGGGGGACAGTCCTTGTCTGATGCCAGCTTGCTTCTTCCCTGGCCTCAGCACTGGCTGGCCCAGTACTTCCCTGGATTGCAACCACCCTGAGCAGCCCTCCCCAGCAGAAGTGAGTCACCCACCTTGCCTTCGTGCGTGCGTGCATGCATGTGCGCATGTGCATGCGCGTGGACACGGACACACGGACGAGGAGACACATACACACACACACACAATCTTTTAAAAACACTGGATCTGAGGATGTAAGTCAGTGAAAACACTTGCCTAGTATGGGTGAGGCCATGGGTCCAATCTTCAGTACCTAATAATAATAATAATAATAATAATAATAAACCCCAGTATCACAAGTAATAATAAAAATAATAACAGAAAAATAAACATGGGGCTGGAGAGATGGCTTAGAGGTTAAGAGCTCATAATCTCTTGCAGAAAACCTGAGTTTGGTCCCCAATACCCATGTCAGCTCACAACTACATGTAACTCCATCTCCAGGGAATCGGACACGCTTCTGGCCATCGAGGACACCTGCCCAGATATGCTCATGCTCTCTCTCGCTCTCTCGCTCTCTCGCTCTCTCTCTCTCTCTCTCTCTCTCTCTCTCTCTCTCTCTCTCTCTCTCACACACACACACACACACACACACACACACACACACACACACACTAAAATAATATATAAGAAAAATAAATAGTTAACGATCTCTTTCCACACCCTCAAACTATAGACCAAGGCACCATGAGGCTGAGTTTACTCCTGCAGCTTCTGTGTGGATCCCAAGTGTCAGTCAAAGGCCCTTGTGCTGCAGGTTTGCTCCCTGGGGTCGCACTCTTGGGAGGTGGCAGATCTGTAGGAGATCAGGCACAGTAGGAGGTCTTCGGGTCGCTGGGCGGAGTGGACAGTGGGGGCCCAGCCCTCCCCTTTTTCTCTCTTGCTCCCGTCCATCCGTGAGGTAAGAGGCTCTGCTCTGCCCTGTGTTCCTGGTGTGATGTGCCAGCACAAAGCACAGCAGCAAACCTCTGGACACGGATAGAGAACTGAGCCACACAGGAAACATGCCTTTCCTGACACATCTGTCTCTAGGACACAGAAGGGAGAGGGTGGCTCAGTTCATCTTAAGTTGGTCCAAGCCAAACAAGGACAGTACACAGAAGTCAGCGGCCTGTTTGGCCTAGGGTCCGAGAACAAGATTTTCCATGAAATATTATGACAAGTAGGGATTATCTCAAGAAGTAGGAGGGGCTTAAGAGAGGCCTCCACAGCTAGGGACAGTTGCAACTTGCAGAAGACTCAGGTCTGTTCTCAGCACCCACACTGTCATTCACAATCATCTGTAAGTCTATTTCTACAGGATCTAATGTCTTCTGACCCCTACGGGCACCAGGTACGTATGTGGTACGCACACATACATGCAAGCAATACAATCATACACACAAAATTAAAATTTTAAATGCCATTTTCAACAGAGGGTGGAGAGATGGCTCAGCAGTTAAGAGCACTGGCTGCTCTTCCAGAGGACCTAGGTTCAATTCCCAGCACCCACATGGTGGCTCATGACCATCTGTCACTCCAGTTCCAGGGGACCCAATGCCTTCTCATCTCCACAAGTACCAGGCACAAATATGCATACACATGAACACAGACAACATACCATATTCATAAAAATAAGTTATTTAAATTCAAAAATGTTCAATACTGGGAAGGGGGCCTGGGCAATGTACTCAGTGAGCTAAGGAAATACGGCCACAGTCCTGTCATCCACTGCAGAAGGTGCATTTAATAGACACCTTAGTTTAGGAGCCTCTGTAAGCACCAACCTTATCCTTATGGATAAGGACAAGTCAAGGATGGAGGACAAGTCAAGGAAATGCAACCACCATTTCCTCACGGAGGTGTAAGCCAGTGCTGTAAGACACGGAGGAAAGGCAGAATACCTCTGGGAAGGAGAGAGGCAGAGGCGCCATGCTTGGCCTGTTATATAATCATCTGCAGAGAAAATCAAAGGAACCAACAAATGGTTAGAATGGAGAGAGATGAGCAAGGTGTCAGGCATAAAAATGGTTATCAGAAGGGTCTGTGCTCCTCTGTATAGATGGCAGCCGACCAAGAAATGAAATCCAAAGTCTTTCAAACAGGCATAAATATATTGAGGAATTAACAAGATGCAAGTTGTCTGTGAAGATTTCTGAATACATAAAAGCAAAGGATATCTAAATTAGTAGGAAGCCCTATGATTTTATTATTATTGTTATGAGTTTGAATGGGTGTTTTGTCTGCATGCATGTCTGTGCACCACTTGCATGCCTGGTACCCCATGAAGGCCAGAAGAGGGCATCAGATTCCCTGGAACTAAATTATAGTTGTGGTTGCTGGGAATTGAACCCAGGACCTATGGAAGAACAGTCAGTGATCTTAACTTCAGAGCCATCCCTCCAGCTCTAAAAATACCCTATGTACTTTAATATTCTAAAACCATTTTATGCTTCATAAAAGCAAGAATTAGTAATTACTCTTAGCTTAGACTCTAATGACCAAGGCCATGTTTGGCATAAGATAGGTCCTTGGTAATTATTTATTGAATTAATGTGAAAACGTTGCCTTTTTCAACTAATATGTTCAGTTCAAGTCAGCAGAAAATTACACAACTTTTAAAAATTATAAAATTTCTAAAAGTGGGGCTGGAGAGATGGTTCAGTGGTTAAGAGCACTGACTACTCTTCCAGAGGTCCTGAGTTCAATTCCCAGCAACCACATGGTGGCTCATAGCCATCTGTAATGAGATCTGGTGCCATCTTCTGGCCTGCAAGGACACATGCAGACAGAAGACTATATACATAATAATAAATAAACCTTGAAAAAAAAAAAAAGAAAAAGAAAATCAGATTTGATCAAGGAAGAATCCCCCCCTAAAAAAAAAAAATTCTAAAAGGAAAAAAAATCCATGCAGGAATCCTGCTAGCATTTGACAGTCTAAAATGCTCTCACGTGTTTAATGAAGAATAAAAGTCTACATTAAACTTGTCCAAAAATGTTTTTATTTGTGTATATGTGGAAACACATTAGTGCGGTGATGTGCACGTGGAGGTCAGGTCA
Source organism: Peromyscus leucopus (assembly GCF_004664715.2). Taxonomy (NCBI): domain Eukaryota; kingdom Metazoa; phylum Chordata; class Mammalia; order Rodentia; family Cricetidae; genus Peromyscus; species Peromyscus leucopus. The sequence continues at coordinate 5,548,989 of NC_051066.1, forward strand.
CTTCCAGCAGTGGGTTCTTCCCTTCCTCCACGAGGGGCCTGGGATCAAACTCAGGTCGCCAGCTTGGCAGCAAGGATCTTCACCCACGGAGTCATCTGACCAGCTCAACATTAAACGGTTTTGGCACCCAGACCTCTTGAACACTAGGCAAGTGCACTTTTTCTGAGCTATAGCCCCAGCTCTAAACGTGTTTCACAGAGGGATTCCTTCTTCCAGACACAGACACTGCACAGCTAATGAAAACAGTGTGTCAGGGGCTGGAGAGACACTACCTCAGCAGCTAAGAGCACTGGCTGCTCTTCCAGAGGACCCGAGTTCAGTTCTCAGCACCCATACCAGGTAGCTCACAACCGTCTGTAATTCCAGCTTCAGGCTGCCTGGTGCCTTTGGCCTCCATGAGCACTGTACATGTGCAGACATGCACATAACTGAAAATAATGAAACCACTCTTAAAAATACATACTGTCACCACACTCCTGAGAGATATTAATAAGAAGCAAAACTGCATGTGGAGTCTGAAAAAATGGTGCTTTTTCTATAGTTGAAACTGTCCTAAAATGTTCTTTAGGGTTTAAAAGCAGTGTGGCCCTGAATCAGAGGCTCCGAGATAAGAGAGTGGGGGACATGGATGTTCCCATAGCCCCATTTCCTTAACTAAATCCTAGGTCTTTCGGGCTTTTAGGCAGTGTGAACTTGCATCTTGCTGTGTTTGAAATGTGTTTCTCTGTTGACAAATGGAGCTGAGCTCATGTTCACATGTCTATGGGTCATTGGTAACTTCTATGCAGGCCTGAAAGTCTTTCCCCAACTGTGGGGGGAGGGGAACTTTTCCCTCTTCTCTTTACTCTGCTTCTTTAGGGCAGAGGGTCCCCTGTGTTGCCCATGTTGGCCTAAAACATCTCAGCTCAAGTGATCCTCCTGCCTCAGCCACCCAAGTAGCCGAGGCTCAAAGTACAGGTCACCACACGTGGCTTGTTGATACACATTCAAAGGGACTTCTTTGCTGTGTTTGTATGCAACACCAGCCCCAGCCCATAGCTCCCTTTCTCCCTTGGCAGCTCTTCCTGTGAACATAATCATCAGTGTGAGTCACTGGTCCATCTTTTCCTCTACGGTTAGTCTCCTATGCCATCTGTGATCCCCATGCTCCAGAGGCAGAGTGAGAGGGTCACTGAAAGTTTGAGGCCAGCCTGCTGTACATAGCACATTCCAGGCCAGCCAGGGCTGCATGGCAAGACCTTGCTAATTTTAGAGACAAAGGGAGATGCAAAGACGGCACAGTGGCTAAGAGCATTTCCTGTCCTTGCCAAGGACTGGACCCAGGCTCCCAGCACACGTGTCGGGAAGCTTACAACCACCTGTAACTCTAGCTCCAGAGGATGATGCCCCTCCTGACTTACACACACACACACACACACACACACACACACACACACTTGTGCACACACAGGCACACACTTATACACACCAATTTTTTTTTAAATCTCCTTGTCCTCTCAAATAGTTTTAAGATGGATGTTATTCTGACAATTTATTTCTTCCAAGACAGGTGGGAGATGGGTGGAGAAACTTCCTAGAGGATGGAGGTGTGCCCTGAGCTTGGGGGCTGGCCCAAGATGGCAGCAGTCCATGGTGAACACGAGTGAGGGGTGAGGAGATGCTGTTTGGAGATGATGAGGAATGCCATTGTTCCAGTGGGCTTTATCAGCATAGCCTTGCTGCTAGGTATTCTTAGACTTAGCAAATGAGGAAAGTGAGGCCTAGGTGATGCCTAGAGGGTCCCATCAAGCCAAGAACAGTATCCCATACACCCCCAACTCCACGAATGTAGCCCAGAGGGTGTCATCTAAAGGGAGATGTTCTGTTGTAGAGGTTATGGGGACAGGATGCTCCTGAAGTCAGGCAGTTCAAGCCGGCCACCTCACCCTCAGATGGTCAACAGCCATCAGCCACTCTAGGACTTTCTGATGGAGGGTGTGAGGTCAGGACAGTGAGCAGAGTGCTGGAATGGGGTTGTCCAGAGAAAGACCCCTCCAATGAAGTGCTCCCTAAAGACCCCTCCACTGTGGGCAGGAAGGGACCAAGGAGGTAAGATCTGTGACGCCCCACACACCTGTGCACACAGGCACCCTCCTCCTGCTCACCACCCGTTCTTGCCAGACAGTCCCAGATCCTGTCTGAAATCTTTCAAGCTAAACTGAAATCCAACAGACTTACCCAAAGCTGCAAGACCCCAGTACAGGACTCCACTTAAAGGGGACTCCAGGGTGGGTCTCTGAGTGCCAGGAGTCCCTCTTTTAGGTCCCCAGAGAAAAGGCACTTCACAGCTACACAGGCCCCCCCTGGTCCCACGAGTGGCTGTGGGGGGGGTCTCTAGTCATGTTTAATAAAGGGAAGGCTGTTATAGCACCTTGCCTATAGGGTGTGGGGAGCCTAGATGGGGGCCCACTGCGCCCCCAGCCTTAGCTTGGCTCTGGACAGCTGGCTGGCACCCAGTCAGGCCACACTGAACTGCTGGGGTAAGCACATGTGGCCTGGTGCCAGCCCTCACTGGACCCCATCGGGATGGCCCTGACCTCACATGTGCTACCATGGACCTCGAGTCCTCAGACTAACCGTCTCACAGGGAAAGCGGCACTGCACGGGACTCCTTTAACAGATGGAAGACAAATCTACTGTCTGCACGCTGCTGACGTGTGTTTGGAAAGATGCCAGCCCACGGGGGCCTCCTCGTCCTCACTGCTTGGGAGTCCCACCGTTGCCAGCAGGGCTGGGCTTGGAGAAGTCAGCCCTGAGCCTCGACCTCTGTGTGAGTAACACCGCGAGTTAACAGCCCTACTTGAAAAGATGTTTCAAAGGTTAAGAAAATGTGTCACTGTTTCTTGGCTTCCAGGGCTTAGGCAAGCCACCCGCACATGCTGGAGCCTCAGTTTGCCCTGTTGGAAAGTGGGCTCAATTAAAGCCCTTCCAGGATATGAATAAACCTATAACATACCACTATCGGCCTCTATGCCCTCAATAAACAGGGCCTTTGAGAAACAGAGGCCTGGTCACTGCCAAGAGCCTGCACCCCAAGCATCTATGCCTAGAAGCCCGGAGTCTTAGAAGTGACTTGATGTGTGGCCCTGGGGTCTTGGTAAAGGGCATGGGGTAGTGCCCTCCCCTCGCTGGTCTCCAGAGGCCAGGAAAAAACACTCAGCCTCTGACACCATCCAGAAAATGAAAATGTCCCAGACGGCTAATCCCTCCCTTCGGCAACTTAAAGGGCTCGGAAACACAGCCAAGCCCTTGGACATGGTGTGAGCAGGCAAGCCAGCATGGAGGCCTCCTGCAAAGCAAGCTGTGGGGACCTGGGCCTCAGAGAAAGGGGCTCGATTGGGCCCAGCCTCACCAGGTACATACAAGCAACCTCAGCCCCAGTGGCCTACACCACAGCATGCCCCTGGAGCCCAGCCTGAGGGGCACCCCAGGAACCTGACTGCCTTCCCAGATAGGGCTGCTCTCCACCCCCACTCCCTCCCACCCCCAGAAAAATATTTGGAATGGTCTTTTGACTGAAGTGAGATTAATCCTCCGTTCCCTGACAGTGTCTCTGGGCATGTGTTTTTATAACCTCCCTTTCAAACGAGAACCATTTGTCGTTGGGAGGTTGAGGGGCCTGCCCGGACTGCTGGGCCAGGCATCACCAGCACCTGATTGAATGTCACGGGCAGTGCAAGGGGCAGGGCTGGGGGGGGAGAGCAGCTTGTCCCTTGCCGGTGCCTGCCCCAGCCATTGACGTAGGCGCTCTAGCTCTGCCTTCTCCAGCACCACAACATCCTCTTGAGGGGGTCACTTTGTCCTCTCTGAACCCCACTTTGCTTGTCTGACAAAAGGGGGAGGGGGTGGCCCGTGCATCCCGAGGGAGGTGCCCAGGACTGTTTTGGAAGATTGTAGATCAATGTTTAATAAAGCCGTTGAACAGTCTTAGCTCCTAGTGGAAGGCAAAGTGCCCTGGCTGGAGCCTTCCAGGGGCCACAAAACCTTCTCAATGTGGCTTGAGTCTCCTCCCACTTCCAGGCTCGCCAGCCGCCACCGTGAGGTAGCCCTGCAAGAAAGCAAGCAGCGGGCTTTCATGTATGAAGGGCTGAGTTTATAGGTGTAAGCACAGTCTCTTTAATTAACTCGGAGCCCTTGGCCGGTGGCCTCCTCTCTCAGCACAGCCCACCCCCACCCCCCAACCCCAGGTCCTGTTTGAAGTTTGCAAAAAAAAAAAGGAAAAAAACCCTCCCCACCACCCCTGCTTGCTGAAGCTAGCTGCAGACCCTTAGGGCTCAGCTGGGAGGGATTTATTGGAGAATTTCAATCGCAAGGTCTTGGCTCAAACTTGTTGCTTCCCCAAAAATTCTGCCCAGAAGTTTGATACATGTGTGACTGGGGCACGAGGGGCACTCTGATCTTTCGGCTCAGAAGTCCACCTGGGCCTGGGGGAGCGTCACAGCCCGGCACACTTGGAGGAAGAGAACACTAGACAAGACAGACGGCCAGAGAGAAGCAGGTTCTGGAACGATCTGGAGGTACTGGGACTTGGTGGTCTAAAGGATGCTTAGAAACTGGATTTCTAGGCTGGGGTCGGGGAAACAGCTCAGTAGAGGATCACTTGTTTAGCAGACAAGAAACACTGGATTCCAACCCCAGCACTGCGGACAGACAGACAGACGAGGAGAGGACATTGGAGGATTTCCATCTTGGCCCTCTTCCACAGCAGGGACAGGTCTGTGCAGGTACCTGTGCTCTGTGTGACAGCTTCTTCTTGGTCCCTGGCTGGGGGAAGTGGGGGAAAGGTCTGAGCTACACAATGGGACAACAGAACCTGGTGACATGCCATTCTTCTAAGCTGTGGCTTGGCTCCCCCAAAGGCATTCCCTTCTCAGACTATATTAGCCCACGCCCTTCCATGGGAGCCCAGCCAGGACATGGCAGACGAGGAGGCCCCGAGTGCTCACTTTCTCCCACTCTGGGCAGGGTTCTCCATACAGCCTTCGCAGTGACGGATAGGCTGTGGTCCCAAGTGCCGCAGCCCAGGGGACAGCAATCATCTTTTGGTTTCTCCTGCCAGCCTCCCACTTCTTGCTTAATAAGTGTAGAAAGAGGCACAAACAGAAATTCCCTGGGTTTCCCATGACTAACGAGATGACCACATCAGGCGACAGAGCTTGGGGATAAAGGTCCCCTGAGTGAGGTGTCCGATTCCCTCCCAAGACGCTCCACTAGCTGCGCTTTGAAGCTGGAGCCGAGGCCTCAGGCTGGGGTGGGCAGCGGGGCTGAGCTCCGAGCCTCCCCGCCCCATGACATGCACAGATTGCCTCAGATAAAGGACCCTCAGCGGCTTCACCCAACTTCTGCTGAATCGTGCTTTTCAGAAAGTCTTTTCACGTGTTTTCACTTCTCTGGCCTCTTTGTTGAAAGATGTAAAAATTTCAAACCACCACAAAGTAAACATTTCAAAACCCTCGCTTTTCAAAATCACTCACATTTTCAAAAAAAAAAAAAAAAAATCTCTTGAATTCCATCATCTCCCCTCCACCACTACCACCCCAAGACTTTCTTTTACAGAATGTGGAATTGGCGTGGTTTTCATTAATTTCAAAACAGCCCAGGTAAGGCCGGCGACTTGGGCTGTTTCACAGGCCGGAAGTAGCTTTGTTACTTGGTAGATAGATAAGTGGCTGTCTTGTCAGAGTGAGCAGGTTTTCTTTATTACGGCACAATCCTAATGAACTCATCTGCTTCTAATATTTATAAAGAGAAGAGAGGCCATTAATTCTACTGCTTGTGAATAAAACCATCTGGGATTTCTCTCCATGTGATGGGTTTTGGTTTTAATATACATTTTTCACAAATAAGCGCAGAGATTTTTTTTTTTCGGTGCGAATGTCACAATTCGGGATCTCATAAAGAAAGAATGCAAAGAGGGGTGGGGGAAACGGAATATTTTGTTAGCTAAGTAATTTCTCACCTTGCAGAGCGAAGGGGACATCAGAGCCAACTTTAGCACATTAGGTGACGGGCTCGCTGGCGGGACGCTAATGCAATCCATGGTATGTTACAAGGCTAACCGAGTCCGTTTTGAAGTTTGTTTTCCTTCGGGAATTACACAGTTCGTTTAACCTAATCTGTCCTGACACTTGAATTATAATATTATGGGCTTCTTCAGGGAAGTAAAACAGTAGTTGCTTGCCTAAAAGCAGAGCAGAAGTTAATAAAATGGGCAAAATGTCAAGGAAAAAGGCTAATCGAATCATGGTGTCATTCTCTAGAGAAAATACAGTCAAGTTGTATTTTTTTTTCTCTCTCTCTCCAGTGAAAATCTTGGATGCCTAATGACATATTTCTGTCCAGGAAGGATTTTGAACTCTGAAGGTGCACTTGATTAAAAGCCCAAACTGTGAGCCGCTGCCCGATGAAACCACCCGAGACTTTGACTTCTGGGTGTCGGAGCTTAATTAAAATATTCACCCAGCTGCTCTCCCCTTGCCAAGGGGGCCCAAAGGAATTAAACCAATAAGCTTAATTCTGTTAGGTCACCTGCCTGTGTATACAGAGACACTGAAGACCATTTACCAGTTCAGAAAAAAATGTCAACCCCACTCTGCAAACCCAGCATGGACCACACAGTGCAACGGTCCCTCGGATGGACAGCAACGCTCCCAGCCACCTCAGCTTTGGACTTGGAACACACGCAGCTATTTTTCAGGTCTCTTCCAGGAAAATCAAAGTGACACACTAGTCAATATATGGATTAACATGTGCAGATTGATTTACGTGTCGTTTATAAAACACACAGAATTTAGTGACTTCCCTGGGCTACGCTTATGTCTCAAAGATGTGGATACTATTGTTCTGATGTCGCTGCACTTGATGGATAGGGAAACTGAGACTATGAGATGAAGGCCATGAAGCCCAGAAGTGCCTGCGCACAGAACCCGCTCAGCCCTTAGTACAGACAAAGGAGAGCCTGGGGACATTTGGATCTCTGTTTTCAATGCTGACCTAGTTGCTATCACATGCACACATGGTGTGGCATTCAAACGGCTCAAAGGCTATGAAACAGAGTCAGCGCCACTGCCACCCTGCCCTCAGACTCTTCTTCTAGTCCTCCAGGTAAGCCTTGGACAATTTCTCATGCCCCTTCCTATCTAGAAGGTGGAGATCAGCAAATGGGTGTGTGTCTTTTGGAGCACTTATGGCATGTAGCTGGTGCACAGCTCTATAGCTTGCCTTTTCATTTAATGATTTATCTGGGATAGCATCTCCATCTCTCTCCTAAGACTGTAAGCCATTCCATTCAATAGATGTGTTAGAAATCGGTTCATACATGACCAACATTCAGCCGCTGTCTACTCGCAAAAATGGCAATTACCATTAACTACCCGATACCCTCTTCTCTGGTCCGTCTTCAGTGATGGACGTGGAGGAAGCTCCATCCTTAATGCCCTGCTCAGCAGTACTGATGGGAGTGCTTTCTCTATCTCCTACAGAATAAACTTCTAGGAACACCACTAGCTCCTGGGTAGGTCAAGATTGTGTCCTTGGCCCGTGATCTGTGATCTTGCATCCTAGCTATAGCTTCCCTGTCTCAACCTCAAAACTGTCACCATAGCTGCAGCTCAGGGTCTCCCAGATTAGTGTGCAAACAAATGTCTTCCTGCCAGTGCTCACAAGTCCCCAGCTGGCCCTGCTTGTCACCCAGGAAACGAGACCTATCCCTGTGATTAATAAAAATGGAACAGAGATCTATTCGGGAACAGCCGTGAGCCCTGTCTGCAGTTAAGGGGACCTGAGGACGGTGTTGCCTTGCTCCGACAATGCCAGCAGACTTGGGGTCCTAGTTTCAGAAGCTGTTTAGTACAGAAGTATGAGTGTGGAGTTAGCCGTGTGCTCATGCAGCATGGGCAGGAACCACACAGATTTGTGAAGGCTGTAGAACCTGTCTGCCACTGCCTGTCCTCAGCTTCCTGCAGGCCACCTGTTCAGAGGCAGCCGAATTTGCCAGTTGGACTATGGTGGAGCTGGCATGGCTGGCTAGCCAGAGGTGTGTGCAATCACAGACCTGGTTATTTACAGCTTGCTGTGGTCCCCAGCCATCAGGTGGCTGCAAGCCCAGGTACCTGGGCAGAGCTGCCAGTGAGGGCAGGAGGGCTGCATGGAATCCGTCTTTTCTTACCGTCGTTGTCGGTGAATCTAGCAATAGGGTAACCCGAGCCCATCCTGCAGAGACTTGAGAAAGACCAGCTAGCTGAACATGGGGAACAACAACAGCCACCCAGGACACTTCGCCCCGGTCCTGCCCGAGCAGCTGAGCAGCACTGGGTTCCATCTCCCCATCCTGCTGCTGGTTCGATAATTATCTGCAGATGCAGCTGGGGCCCAGAACGGCAGCAGCAGCAGGCATGAACGGGAGACCGGAGCAGCAGGGATTTCTCTCCAGAGATTGGATATTTTCCCTTACTGTTACATGTGTGCAATAAATCAAACTTTTGAGTAACTATTGGTAGAGTCTTACTCTCTCTTTTTAAAAAATTCTTTTCAAATTTTCTCTCACCTGGATGGTCGTTTCTTGAAGTCAAATGTGTCACTAAGAAGGTTTACTAGGTAACGAGAACATGTCACCACGTTCCTCCTCTGTCCACTGGGATGTCAATCTCGCCACTTAGAAAGGTCTTATCCTGTTTTTAAAAATTAGAAAAATAAAGGCAGGGTAGATTAATTGTTTATGATACATTGTGTCTGAATATATGTAAATATAGCTAGTCCTCTGGCCTTTTAAGTACCAAATTCATTTTAGGAATTTTAAATACCATGATGGATTTATTGTTTGACTTTTTCAAAACTGCACACTCCAAAGCCTTAAACCGTCAGGCGTCTGCCTCGAGGCGGAACTCCAGTTGTGCGACAGGCCAACCCCCCTGCTCCCCACCCCAGCATTGCCTCACGGGTGCCCTCGGACCCTGGGCCACAAGTCCCTGACTGGGGCTGTAGCTTAAAACTAATCATGGCCGAGGCTCCCTGGCAAGAGGTCAGCAGTTGAGGCTTTCACAGTGTGGACCCCGGCAAGACCCGAGTGGTCTCTGGGAGGGGTAGAACAGTTGTGAAAGCGCAGCGGAAGGGGGTGGGGGGAAGGCCGAGAGAAGGAAGGCAAAATTACATTTCCACAGTTAAGTATATTCATTTTTTCATTTAGTTAATTTCCAGCCGCTCACGTTTATTGCACATTAATTATGCATACAGCTTTTGTGCAACTTAAAAAGTGAAGAACGAACTCCTTTATCCTTTACAGGGCTCAGCTGTGGAGCTCAGGCTGTGGTGATGGCAGTGGCTGAGGGAGCTTCAGGACAGAAGAGGCAGGAGCCAGGCACGGGCTGGGACACTAGGCTCTCTCTGAGGTCTCCTGTTCCCCCACCTTGTCTTTCCTGAGAACATTTCCCAAAGCGCAGTGGTGGTGCAGGGCCACAGGAGTCCTGCACAGTTGGCTAGATGTGTTCTGGACTCTGTGGGGCAAAAAGACCCAAATAACTCCTGGCCAGCCTCATCGGTTCCTCCTGCCCAAAAATGTATGCACAAAAGTAGAAATGTGATACATGAGGTGGCTGGGGTAAGGGACACGTTACATGCCTAAAGGGCAAAGCGGAGGAGGTGGCGGCCAGAGACGGGAGTGTTGTGAGACGAGATGCTTTCCCTAGTCCCGCCAAGTTCAGCCCAGGAAGGACTGGCAGAAAGCCCCTCCGCCAAAGGGCTGTGTGGCCCAAACCAGGGCCACCATCTCTGTGCCGTACTCACAAAACGATCGTGGAAACTGCTCTGCATGCCTGCCCTTGTACCTCCCATCTTGCAAAGGCCACTAAAACCACTGTCCTGCCACCAGGAGCTGATGTCCCAGCTCAGAACCCAAAGAGCCAAGTTACAATTGCAGACCCTTTCACTACCCCCGGGGTGGGGCCTCAGCGGAGCTTAGAGGCTCTCACTCCACTAAGGAGGACAGACCCTCCAGGTTTTGCAAAGGTACATCGGCGTAGCCAAGACCACGTAGCTCTGCTCAGAGCAGGACAACCCCCCCCCCCATCCTCCACCCACCACAGGCCTGAAATCAGGTACGGAATCACCTCCTGGGCAAACAGCATCCATGTCAGCGACCCAGTGAGGCAGGCCCGGTGTTTCCTGGACAAGTACTTATCAGACAGACCTGGGGCTGCTGAGCCGACACCGGGGCTGGAAGAGAGGCCTGCGGACGTGGGTGGGACGTCCCCTCCATCCCCTCCAGAGCACCCAGCCCAGGAGAACAGCGGCCCCAGAGGGAAAGAGTCTAGCACAGTCTGAGGGTGTCAGGGCCAGCTGTGGGGGTAGCCCAGGTCCCACAGAGCTCAGCACGCTGGAAGCCGTACCAAGCCCACCCCTCTTCAGAGAGAGGCAAAGAGAAAGATTCCACCCAAACAAGGAACAGAGTGTCAGGGCATATATTACGGACGTGTCAGCCAGTGGGCAGCAGCTCCCTCTGCTCTGGTTGCCATCGGTAACCACCAGCCAAAGCTCCATGGCCAGGAACCCCAGAACTGCACCACACAGACCCCCGACAAAAGAGGGGCTGGGCCTCGCAGTCCACTTTCATTTCAAATAAAAGCTGTTTCCCCCCCCCCATGGTTCTTTAAGACATTGCTCCCCTTCTAGAGCTCTTCTGGAACCCCAACACACACAAACACACACACACACACACACACACACACACACACACACACACACACACACGGTACTGCAGTCACTCTGTGACGAACTTTTAAATAAGACTGTCATCATAAAGAAATCCACCGTGCACAATAATAAACAACATGCTTAACATTTATGGCCCTGCGTTCTGACAAACTGGAACGTGCAAACACGTCGGAATTCAGGTTTCATAAAACAGTTTTTCATCAAGGTCCTTGCCTTTGACAAAATGCCTCTGATGTTGCTGGCTGGAGGAACAAGCTTCCAAAGGCAGAAGTCGGGGGTCTCAGGGCTGAGTACCCACGCGCTCCTCAAAGCTTGCCTGGCACCAGCTCAGTGTCTCTGTGACTGACAGACAGTATTCCGGCCTTCCTGGAGAACAATGGGCGGTGATCCATCATGTCACCTGGGGGGCGGGGGCAGGAGATGGCGCCACCGTCCTTCTGAGACGGGAAGCCAGGAAGAAGGAGCAGCAGCCACAACACCAAAACCTCACCTGTTTTGGTTTGTTTAATTGTGCTTCAATATGTGTAACAACATTTCCCTAAGTCTTTAAATACAAGTCAGGGACGCTGGGCACACACCCAGGCTGCGCAGCTCGTGCCCACATGAACTCCAGAGTTCATCTTAGGAAACAAAACTCCTGACCTCTCCCCTTCTTCCTCTCCCAGTCCTGACAGCCACCATCCTTTCTCCTTGTCTGGTGTCGGTGGCCACACCTCGATGTTCCTCGCCGTTTCTCTTCGTGGCTGGCTTTTTCACTTAAAGTTTCCTCGGCCCACCTATGCCACAGCCTTGGTCAAAATTAATCCTTCCTTCCTTCCTTCCTTCCTTCCTTCCTTCCTTCCTTTTCTCTTTCTTTTTTTTTTCCTTTCTAAAAACAAAAACCACGGTCTCTATAGCCCAGGCTTAGCTTCAAACTGGCTGTGGAGCCAAGGATGAATTTCAGCTTCTGCTCCCCTGGTTCTAAGTCCCAATTGCTGGAGCTGCAGGTGCGCACCCTGCGTGCACCTTTTTAACCCTTCCCCTTTGAAGGCTATCATCTATTCCATTGACTCAGGGCCTGTTGGTGATATCACACAGGAACGCAGTCCATGTCCCTATATGAAGATCCACTCGGACATGAACCCCAAGTGGTCACATATATAGATACACACTACAATAATACACTCTCTGCTCCACTTTTCTTACACATGGGGACAGATGTGGGCACATGCAGGCCACTCTCCTAGACCTGTAAGAAAAGCAGTCCCACATCAATGGAGACACACCTGTATGTAGGTTTTCATATGCTGATACATTGTCAGGGTGCACATGAAGGGCAGGGGAACAGCCCTGCCACACTGGCCCAGGTAGGAAGGGGCTGGGGGGGATTCTGCAGGCTCTTGGATATCATATCCGGAAGCTCCAAGGACCCATCCCCACCCTGAGAAATGAGAGAGGGGGCACTCAGGTACTTGAACTCCAGCCTTGTTCCGTGTGTCCCATGTTGTCTTCAGGCTCCCACCTCAGGGGTCAAAGAAGGGGCCACTGCTCCATCTTGTCTAAACTCAGCCTCCACAGTCCCAGGAGAGCCGGGACCCTAGTCAGCTTAAGTCTCACAGGAAATCAAACCCAGTTCCAGGCCCTGCAAAGCTCCCCTCTCCCACCAGCCCCTCTCCTCTGAAAGGGCAGAGCTAAAACAACAATCCGGAGGCCAGGCTCTGTGGGGGAGCGTTTCCCTTTCTCCTCACAGTTGAGGAGCACAGCTGAGAGTCTGCTGTGTGCCAACCAGCCTCAGCTCTTGTGAGCCTCTCCAGCTTGGACTCTATAACCCAAGCATCTGTCTATCTTCCCCCGATGCCCAGCAGGGGACAGAAACCAAAGGGAGGCTTCCCTGGAATAGTCCTCTGTAAAGCCTAGGGTTTCAAACTGCGATACTGTACTGATGGCCAACAACCCCAGGCCCCTCCCTCACCGATTGCTGTTAATTTTCTTCAAATGGTTTGTGGTTAAGAGAATACCCTTCCTCACAGAAAAGCACACTGAAGTGTTTAAGGATGGCATCTGCAGCTTTCTTCCAAACAATGTAGACATGTGTATACACAGACAGAGAGCTGGGGCAGCCAAGGCTTTATGTGGGGGAGGTGGGCAGGGGGGAGCGTGCATTACGGCAACTCTTTCTCTGTCAATATGTAGATACACATGTGCCCCAAAAGGCCTATCTGGGGAACCAGTGAGATTCCTGTGCTTGGTCACCGAGTATGGGCGCTGCTCCCACCAAAAGACTTAGTCCAGCACGTGTGGTAACTCCCCAGGGCTGTGGAGAGGAGATTCCCCTTCAGTTAACCCTCCACACTCACATGCTCTAACAGCCCCTGAGACCGCAAGGCCATGTGCGGTGAGGACTGAATTACACGCATAGCCGAGGGGCAGGAGGGAGTGGCTGGGATGAGGTAAGGGTGCGGCGGCCCTTCCCACACACCCCTGCTGTGTGGGGACACCAGCAGTGAACAGGCCCTTCCCACACACCCCTGCTGTGTGGGGACACCAGCAGTGAACAGGCCCAGTCTTTCAGGTCACTTGAAGTGGTCTGCCACTCTGATGAAGATGATGCTTATTAGGCTCAGAGGACAACACCCTACAACACATGTGCGTGCTCACTGTGTAGTCCCCCCCCCACTGAAGATACATTACTAAGACCCTCATCTCGTCTGTAACCACCATTCGTGGGTCATGTACAGACACTTACGCACACATTGTGTATTCTTGCATATGTCCCTCTGATGAGTTTATTTTATAAACTATGCACGATAATATCTTATAATAAAATAACATGACAATGTAATATAATAAAAGTTATGTAAGGGACCAATGAGATGGCTCAGCAGATAAAGGTGCTTGCTGCTGACCTGTGTTCCATCCCTGGAAGCCACATGAAGAACCAGTTTCTGTGAGTTATCCTCTGACCTCCACGCATGTGTGCACATGCAGACATACACACTAAATAAATTGATTTAATTTTTAGAAGTAAATAAAAGTTATACGAACATGGTCTTTCTTTCAAGTGAGTCATAACGAGTATTTATATTTTGGAACCCAGGTTTTTTTTACAAAAGACTAACAGCAGAAAGTCAGATGACCAGCAGAGGGTCTGTCTTGCTCTTTAAACTTTTGCTTTTCTGTATTTGGATATTTTCATATTAAAAACCCGGTGGAATTTTTTAAAGATGAAGTTAGGAGGAAGGAACTGGGGAAGAAGGAGTCGGGGGAAAGGACCACATTTCATTGTATACATACAGGACATTCAATAATAAAGACAAAATTTTAAGTCGGGGGGGGGGGTTCTTCCCTCTCACCACACCCCTCCCTCTTCACTTCTCTCTCTGTAGTCTCTATCCGTGGAGAAGCCTCGTAGTGCTCACAGGTGTGCCCAGATTTCCTGCTCCTCACAGAGACATCCTGAGGTCAGCCTGTGAGCTGTGGTGGGCCTACCAAGATGGAAACATGAAATACCCAGTGTGGCCTCCTCACACCCTCCTTCCCCAGGAGCAGCCAGAAGCAGCCACCAGAGGGTCCTTGGCTTCTTCTGCCAGTGTGGCCACACTCTGGGCTTCCCGGAGCAGCTGCACAGAGGAGACTCTGATGCAGGAGCCGCATCCCTCCCTGACCCCCGCTACCCCCCACCCCCGGCTCCTGGACACAGCGATGCTCCAGAGAACAGTCACAACTCTCATCCAGTTTCCCGCTTCTCACGAGTTACAAGAAAGTCAAGGTCATTCCTCACCGAGCAGCAACCCTCAGAGAGAAGGGGCGGGTGGCCAGCCATGATAGGGGACGGACAGGACACCCTGCCATCTACCTTCTTGGGCAGCAGCAGTGGGATGTAAGCAGGCAAGCAGGTTGGCATTGCCCATGAGAAGGATGTGGAACCCTGGTGGAGAAGCCTAAAGCACCAGCTGCTGTCCAGGGCAAGAGAGGACAGCTGGGGTCAGCAGGGGAGGTGCAGGCTCCTGGACTGCCCCAGGGCTGCCATGACCAGAGCTGGGCACCTCACAGCTGCCTTGGAATCAAGACCAGACTGGACACAGCAGCCACAATCTGCTGGATGTCTGCTGACCAGGAAGGAGGGCATCCTCAAAGGAGGAGCCGCCCACCCAGAGGGAGTTGGTTTTAATCACCAGAGATCAAAGCCAAGGCCCACTGGGCTGCCATTCCTTCAGGGGACAGCTGCAGCGTGCAACAAGCCTTCCCCTTGCCTCCTGCCTGTCCATGTGTGGCTGGCTCAGCAGCACCTCTTCCAGAGCCTGGCAGGCCAGTGAGGGCTCAGAGGAGTCTGGACGCCATGTTCTATCATTAGATGGGGAGAGGCGAGGACAGGCGCCCTGGGATCCCAGAGCCAGGGTGCTGCTAACTCACAGATATGGTCTTGATGTTAATAAGAAACAAATATAGGCAAGAGCAACATACAATCAAAAACTGAAGGTGTTCAGGGGCCTGAAAACCACTCAGGGCTCTAACCAAGGATCCGTCACCTCCTGCTCTGCCCAATAGCCCATCTAATTCTCTAAATCTGTTTATCCTCTACCAAAGGGCATGATTGCTTGGAGGCTGTAATCGATGGTCCTTGTCAGACCGTTGGCTTCAAGCCTGGTGCAGAGAGATCCACAGACTGTAGTCAGCAGCACCAATACTGTTGTGATTCAGGCCTGTGACTACACCCCAAGCTAGCCGGAGGGCTGCTGTGGTTTCCTAAGCTGCCTACACCAGTGCCGGCACCCCTGCTTGATGGACAAAGACGTTGGAATATGCAGTTCCCCCAAATCCCCTTTCACCTACTGCTAATGACCGTGGTCTCCCTATCCCCCAACAATGGGGTATCCTGGGAGGAAGGATGGCCTGCACCAACTGAGGCCAGAGGCTGGACACTCTGTCCCCACTCTGCAGGCCATGAAAGAACAAAACCACCAAAGGTTCAAAAGGGAAAGGAATGGGACCCGGTAACTCGTCCCAGACGGTCTGTCCACTTTATCAAAGCCGTTTTCGGGGAGTGACGTTCTCACGGTGAGAGGCCACAGCCTCATTAGGGCATTCAGAAAGGATGAAAACATCAAGCTGCTATGCACATCCCGGGGACAATTAGGCCTTGTCTCTCCTTCAAAGGGCAGGAGCCCACTGCCCCTGCTTGCATGAGGCAGGAGCTTGGGATCACATCTACCTATATGAGGCTCTCTTTCCTCTCTTTTATTGCTAGTTTGTTTTGTGTTTTTTGAGGCAGGGTCTCCCGCTGTAGCCCAGGCTGGCTTGGAACTCACTATGTAGACCAGACCAGCCTCAAACTCAAGATTATCTTCCAGAGTGCTCGGACCGCAGGTGGGAGCTGCTAGAGCTCTGTGATCTCTTTGTGTTTTTCTGGTTGATTCTTTTTCCAGCCTCTTCCCTCCCAGCCAGTCCTTTAATCTGGCTCGGCCAATCTCCTCACAAGCCCGCAAGCCTTCTGCCCACAAGGAGAACCTTCTCAAGGTGTCTCATCTCTACAGTCTCCTCTCCTAGCAGGTCCCATCCTGGGGGAGACTCCAGGACACTCCTCGAGCCCCCAGCCTGGTTAAATGACTAGCAGGTGCAATCTCCTCCCCATGCAGAGTCCCTGTCCTGCACTCAGATTCTCTCCCGCATCTGAGCACATGATACAAACTAGTTGCTCCAGGCTCGGGTTTCCAGAAGCCTCCCACAGATGCCTGCAGTGCGAGCTGAGCCAGGATTCTTCAAATCCCAGCTAGTAGGCTCCCCTGGCCCAGCCCTGAGGAATGTCCGGGAGTTAGAACTAGGGCAGTAACATTCCTCCACTTTCCTGGATGCTGCCAAGCCCTGATTTGAAAGGCATCCCACTCCCCACAGACAATGGGCTTATTTCAAGAATGCCACCCAACTGGAGCCAAGTGCCAAAAGCACGCAACCTAGGCCTGCTTACATCCCTGCTCTGGCACCATGGAAGCTCCCTGTTCTACCGCTCCTGAGGTACACATTCATATGGTGGGCCATTATTTGTGGGACCCGCCTGTTGCTTTAAGTTCTACACAACTTGTTTTTGTCATAACACCAAAGGAAGCAGGCGCAATATTTTTGAAATTAGAAACAGCCCCCGAGTCTTTGTCCCCTCACTGATGGTGCTTCGTATTAATCCATTAAGGCAATCAAAACAGCTTAAATAAAAGTCTAAAGCCTGCAATATACATGTCAATGAACAAGCAGTAAAGCTTCCTGCAAAGGTGATTTCAAAGCCATATTGCCCACGCTTGGCAAATTGCATATTTAATTATAGTGTCAGTCCTACTCCAGCTCTAATCTTTGGGGAAAATGCCTCAGGCCATGCGAAACCAGTTAGGATAATTAAGGGACTGTGGGATTAGGTGTCGGCTGATTTCTCAGAAAGATGCCATCCTCTAGCCTGGTATGAGATGTGTGCCTGCCCCAAAAGGCCGGCAGCGTGGTGATGTCTGCCTCTCTATGGTGAGATCAAAGGTCTTTTACCTCTTTCAAGATGTTTGTAGAATTTGTTTCCCAATTATCCCCCATTTGCGCACTGGGACATCCTAGTTAACTCTTTGGGGGCACTGCTGCCACTGGCTGTACACAATCTCCCGCGGTCTTCCCGGCTCCCGGCTCCACCGAGTTTCCCATCTGAGATCTGAGCTCAGCGAGAGTGGAAAAGAGCGGGAAATGGGGTACAGGCCAGGCACAGGGTCCGAGTTGGTCGCTTGGGCTGCAGCCGCGCTCTGCTGTCAGCCGCACGCATGCACGCACGCACGCACTCTTCCCCTTCATCCATCTGCCTTCACCGCTGCGCGTGTGTAGTGGTGAGTGCCGATGTCGGTGTGAACCGGAGCTAGGGTTTTACAAAACGGAATGTCCTAAGATCAGAGCTTGGCTGCTCTTGGAGACCATTAGGGAGAGGAAACGTCTGACTATGTCAGCTTCCCACACTGCAATATTTCTCCTGGTCCCACATTTCTTTAAGCCATCAAATCTTTAGAAATAAATTTGTGAGAAAGTAGCCCAGATTTGAGCTGGAAATGTTATGTGTGGCTAATGGTACACAAAACTGAAACTCAAACATTAAAGTATTTTTAAGAAAATCTAATAGGAAGACTCTCACTGCCATGGGTTGTGTCCACTTTCAGGTGAATAACGCAGGTGATGTTTATCCATCTTAACAAATGGTTAGCTTTTTTCCTGTGTGCTTAGCTCAAATAATCTGTCTTCAACATCTTTGTCTTTGCTTAAAAAAGAGAGAGGCCCAAAGAGAGAGACAGAGGAAAAGGCTTCTTGAGCAAACGGAACAGCTCTTTTGGAAATAATCTTTTCAAAAATCCCTCAACAATTTAGAAAATGAAATCGCATTGCTGCGAGGAACTATGCATGCCCAGGGCCATTTGGCAGACAATTCAACGAGCACTTTTGAATTTTCCTTTCTTTCCATTTTTAACACTGGAAAATCCACCTGTGTCCCAGCAAGCAATAAATCAAGGCACTTAGAGCCCAGAAGTTTAGAGGGGAAATGTGTCTTTATGCCCTGGGCTCTCCTTTTTTTGTTCTTTAAATTGCAATGTTATCAAAATCACACATGCACACACACACACAACACACATGCACACACAACACACACCACACACGCACACCACACACACCACACACACACACCACTGCACTGGGGCCACCAAGAACAAATTCAAAAGCACCTTGTTTCCCTGCAGGAAAGTTTCCCTTTCCTGGAGAGGGAGCACCCCCAAATATATGTATATATTTACATTTATAAAGAATGCATTTGTCTGCTCTTTGCAACAGGAAAGGGGCAACTGTCATTGTAGGCTAAGAGCAAGCGCCTCTGTCTGGCTGCAGTTTCTGTCACCACGGAAGGGGCCTGGAAGGTCCCCTCTGTGAGAGTATGGAACAATCCCACCAGGGAAAGGATCCTGTATAGGACAGACAAATTCAGCAAGTAAAAATAAGGACGTTCCATGCCATAGGAATTTTAAATAAGGAATGATTTTTTTTTTTTTTTTTGCATCTAAATATGTCCCAAAGAGCACAGAAGAAAGACCAGCACTGAAAACCACCCTTCACTTGTTTGTGAAGCTCTCAGTTTCTTCCTGTCACCTGAGCCCTGGGTTCTAAATGGGCTGGTTAAGGCTGAGTAAGAACAGCTCTATTCCTTATCTACCTACCTACCTACCTACCTACCTACCTATCTATCTATCTACCTATCTATCTATCTATCCTTCTTTCTATCATGTATGTATGTATGTATATATCTATCATCTAAATATCTATCATCTATCTATCTATCTATCCTTCTTTCTATCATGTATGTATGTATGTATGTATGTATGTATCTATCATCTATCTATCTGTCATCTATCTATCTATCTATCTATCTATCTATCTATCTATCTATCTATCTATCATCTAGAAACAGAATCGAGGCCAGCCAGGAAACAGTGCTCTGTTCAGGCAGGTGATCTGTGGCTGGTTGTGATCTTCAAGGAAAGGGACTTCTTTGGCCTGGTGTCCATTCTTGATAGCAGAGGAGGTAATATTGGTAGGCAGGGATGGAGTGGGGATTTCTGTGTCTGGTTCAGCCTATCTTCCAGGGCCTCTGCGTCAAGGTATAAACGTTCTAAGGAGGTGGCAGTGCTGGCATGGGTTGCCCACTAAACAGCCCCATGCACATATTACCAGCAAACACTGGAACCTAGAAACTTCTTAAGGCACCAGCAGATACCTGGGTGAAGAACCGGGCCTCAGAGGCCTTCCTAACTAAGATGGCCTGGATGGCTCTGGGGTGGGGTGAGGCATGGGGGGGTACTGGGACCTTTCAGAGTGACCACCAGAGGCTTTGACTTAGTGGTCTCCTGTGAGTAGCAGGTCCAGCGCCCTGAAACTTGAGGTCTCCCAAACGTGTCTCTTACTGCACTGAACTCAGGAAAGAGACAGCAGAGAGCCCTATGGGAAGAGTGAGACCTGGCACCACAGGCCTGCCAGGGGGCCAACTTGGTCTCCACGGCAGAGACATGGGCACAGTTGAATTCTGATTTACATCACATCTCTAGAAAAGGAGACTGTAGATTTTCCAGGGTCATATCTTGTAATGCCCCCTCCTTGCCATCTCTAGAGGGCACACTGACCAGGGTTAGGATTCTGGGTCTAAGCTTTACTCAGCCCCCAGGACCTAGCCAGGAGCTGGCATCCTGCCTCTTACATCCTCTCTTCAGCTCCATCCATCCATTCAACCAGTTCCTTCTCCTATCCTCCCTAACTCCATCCTGCTGTAGGACAATCCCTTTGGTCCTGTTTGGCCTCCAGGGAGACAGAGAACAGCTGGCCAGCATCTGGTGCTCTCCATTAGCCAGGGCCCCTGCCCCCTGGGCCTTCCGCTCCCCGGGCAGAATAATCCTGTTTCCTCTAACCTTTGGGCTGGGCCCCATGCTCCCAGGCTTTCATCATGGCCAATGTGCCTCTGAAGCCACGCCAGGGGTCCCTGGCCCTCCTATGCCTTGGCTGGGCCAGGCCAGGCTGGCCAGCAGGAGTGGAGCAGGGGTGAGTGACCTCTCTCCCCTGCTGACCAGGGCAGGGGCGGGGCAGGAGAGGGCAGCCATGCCTCAGGAAAGGGGGCAGATGCGGGGCCAGGCTCCCCCACAGCCAAGGTGAGTGTCTCTGTGATCTGCTGAGAAGCCTGGCCAGAGGACCCAGAGGTGGTTCAGCAGAGCCCTCAGCTTATGCTGCAGGCCACCTTTCTCTTTTCTCCTCCTTCCCCTTTTGGAAGTGTGAGGGGTCGGGGAAGTGGGTGGAGGGATGGTATCAAGGTCCTGAGGAGCTGACCCCCAATGAGTGCTGGGAGGAGTTCGAGACTCGCCTTGACCCTTATGACCACGTCCTATGCTGAATTCCCCATCCCAGGCTAGCAATGAGCCTGCCTGCCAGGCCTGACTGGGTTCTGGGCCTGCTAGAACTTTCCAGAGTCTCTGCCTGCAAAATATAGTAGAATCCTATTAAGGATCTCCCCTTTCTCAACAGTTCTCTAGCCACCGTAACCACCACATGAGGGCTAAATCCATGGGTGTCCCTCCTCTGTCCTCAGTTGGGTAGTTTCCCAGGTACATGCCCCAAGCTCTCCCTGCAAGCCCAGGGACTGAATATCCACACTCAACATTTACAGAGCTGAACAGTTACCATCCAGATCTCGTCATGGCCTCCTGAGCCCCACCTCCAAAGAGGTGCCCAGCAAATACCAATGAATTCAAATCCAGAAACAGTACATGCTACCTTTGATTTAAGAGTGGTCAAACCATCCTGACTCCTGGACCTTAAAGTCACCTTGTCCTGGAAAGGGCTACACAGGTCATCTTGTGAGCCCTCAGCTCATGACCTCAACAGTCTCTCTATCTCTCTCCACTGGGGCCTCTATGAAGCCCTGGGACCTTGGGACTGGTCCCTAGCTCACATCTGCAGGCAGAAAAAGCCTTTAGAGCATCCACAGTAACCCTGCCACACCATCCAGAACCCCAGCAAGGACCTCACAATTTGTTCAGAGATCAAAAATTGGAACGGACCCAAGAGCAGAGCATACTTATTAAATGCAAACTTTTAATTATTCCTTTAGTTTTTTTTTTCCTACTGACTGAGCTACAAACTATATTTCTAGTGCTTATTGGTAACATTCGAGAAATTGCCCTTAAGATATGCAAGCCACATTTTGCAGGAACCCCCCTTGAGAGAGAAACACACTCTCTCCCCTCCATAGTGATTATTAAGAAAATGGGAAGTTAAGTGTGTCCTTAATCACAGTTCCTCAGCGCCGACATTAGGAGGGACTGACAGCAAAGAGGCAACCGGGGTCGGGGGAAGAAGCTGACAAAGAGAATGGGTGTCCATAGCTTTGTGTGTTGGGGAAATCCCTGCTCGAGCATGCAGATTCCAGGGGCGGAATTTTCCGCTAACAGCAGAGCCCTGGCCCCTCCCAAGGCTCTGTAAGTGGACCAGGGAGGTTAGAGGCAGCAGAACTTACCTGTCTGATGTCTCCAGGGGCAGGTTGGGGGCAGATTGAGGACCAGGCCAGGGCTGGGCCTCAGGAGGGAGAGGCAGGCATTGTGGGCCTTGGCGGACAGGTGCACAGCCCATTGGTCTGCCACGGTTACCTGCAGATCACTGGTGGTTTATTAGTGGTTCCCGCAATACCACAGGAGCACCTGCAGGCAATAAAATCCCTCACATGTGTGAGGCCTCGAGGAAATTAACGGCTCCTCCCTGGAGACGCATATTTTGTGAAGATGTTTATTACAGATGAAGTACTCCCGGGGTGGGGCATTAACAAGTTGAGGAGTGATAAAGGGAATTTTATCCCTTTCTCGGTGACAGGAGGAGGAAGAAGGCTTTGGCGGAATCTATAAAAGGCTCACTCTTAATGAATTTTCTTAACTCTTTATTAATAGGGTTGACTGCATGGAGGAGGAGAGATGGGCTGGATTCTCAGACAAGAGAGATCGGGGCTGAACCAGAGGTGTAGGGCTGGACACGGGGTGGATAATGCGCACGAGTCTGAGTGCAAATCCTGAGCCCGGCAGCTGAGATGTCCACCCTGCTTGAGGGATGGAGGGTGCTACCCCAGGAAACTCGTTTGAGGGTCCTCTGATGCTGGTGAATGGAATCACAGGCAGGGTCCAAGCCTTTCTTAACCCCATGCTCCCCACTCTGGCCTGCAGGTCATTACCGAGATGAAAGCCCGGGCCATGCCTCTGGACCAGGGCTGAGGAATCTAATTGAATTATATGAACGCAGTTAAAGGCTGCTTCAGAGAGGCAGGGCTGCCTTCCAAGCCAGGCTGCTCAGGGAAACTAATGGGCTATTTGAACAATAGCGGCCGAGGGCCGAGCACAGGTGGGCCGTGTTAATGACTTTATTTAGACCTGCTTTTTCCCTGCTTTGAGGCGCACAAGCCTTCCATTAATGCATTCATTAGAGTTTATGGCTGGGCTCTGGTTTTCTCCTAATGACAGTGTCCAGACCCGCCTCCCGAGCTAATTGAGGCCAGCTGCCCAGCTCGCCCCACCCAGCCTTAGGACCCGGTGTCACCAGGATTAGTAGCCTGGGCCAGAGTCAGGGCTGAGGGGGAGGGACTCCTGCGGCAGGGGAGGAGGGGTCAAGGGCACCTCCGCTAGCCGCTGCCATCCTTGCCCCCTCCTGGCCTTTCTCCTCACTGCAGTCACAGTGAGCCTTTGGAAGGCCGCAGAACGCCTTGCTGAGCAAGAGTCCTGCCCAGGCTCCCTTTTGACCTGAAGGAAGTACAAACGCACATTCAGCATCCAGTCTCCCAATCTGCTGGGCCCAGTTCAAATGCAACCTCACCCAGGAAACCTGGATTTTCTCCTCAATCAGAATCCTAGGAAGGGCTAAGGCTATGTAGCTCAGTTGGTAGGGTGCTCGCCTGGCATGCTATAAGGCCCTTGGTTCAATCCCCAGCCCTGTATAAACCAGGTGTGGTAGTGTGTGGTTGCATTTCCAATATACAGGAGGAAAAGCAAGATCAAAACTTTAAGGTCATCCTTGATAAATACTGAGCTTGAGGCTAGCCTGGGATACAACATGAAATCTTAACAAAAAACCCTATGATGATGATGATATATATATATATATATATATCCTATATAAATCATAGGATTTAGATTATATATATATCCTATATAAATCATAGGATTTAGAATATATATATATATATATATATATATATATATATATATATAATAGGATTTATTCACCTATTCACCTCCTTTCTCTGGAGCATGAATATGAATATCTTTTTTTTTTTTTTTGACTTAGGGACCCCCTATGTAGCTCTGGCTGTCCTGGAACTCACTATGTAGAACAGGCTGGCCTCTAACTCACAGAGATTCACCTGCCTCTGCCTCCTGAGTGCTGGGGTTAAAGGCAAATATGTATATCTTAAGGGCATGATCCATGTTTGTTATTACTAAAATAATGAGGGCCTGCAAGATGGCTTACCTGGCAAGGTGAGCCTTTATGGAGGTGAGGCACCCCTGCCTGAAGACGTGAGTATAACCCCCAGGAATTATGGTGGAGGAGAAAACTGACTGCTGAAAGTTGCATGCACGCACACACCAAATAAATAAATAAATTTAAAAATAAATAAGCAATGATATCACAACAGTGGTCTGGTCCCTAATTATCAAGCACTTCCTGTTTGCTGATTGTTCTAGAAGTAGCTCAGTCTCCAACAACACCCCGGGAGGTATATTTTCTTGTACCTCATTTCACAGATGAGAAAACTGAGGTTCTGAGACAGGAACTCACTTGTTCAAAGATACTCAACTGTACCATCTACTGTCTGGGTGACTCGCTTCGCCTCCCTGGTAGCAGCATCTCTGGCTGGGCATTGTTTCCACGTGGTGGAATCAGTTCATGCCCGTTTATGAGGCCTCCTTGTTAGATGTCTAGGAAATAATGTTGTGAACTGGGAGTGTGTTTAAACTTTTTAATTATACAAACTTGCCGGTGGGGAGATGGCTGAGTCTGTGAAGTGCTCACCTGGCTAGTCTGAGGCCCTGAGTTCAACCCCCAGAAACCATGTGTAAGAAGGCAAGTGTGATAGTGTACACTTGTAATTGTGAGGCAGCTCCCTGGCCAGTCGGCCTAAGTCTAATTAGTGAGTTGCAGACTCAGAAACCAAAATGGTAGAGGATGGTGAGATGGCTAAGCAGTTAAGAGCACTTAACTGTTCTTTAGGGGGCCTGGGTTCAGCTGCCAGCACCCACAGGGCAGCTCACAACCATCTGTAACTCCAGTCCCGGGGGAGCTGATGCCCTCTTGTGGCCTTGTTAGGCACTGCACACACACATTGCATATACATACATGCAAACAAAATACTAACATAAAATAAAAATAAATCTTAAAAAGGTGAATAGTGCCCGAGGAACCCATCAGAGGTTGCACATAGGATCATAAGTGTGCACACACACCCATACACACACATTGATCTAAACTTGCAATGAAATAAGTGATATTCAGATCAAAAGTAATAAAACCTCCCAGCTCATCATTTTCCCACCATCCAACATCTTGCAGTGTGCCCTATGGTTATGGTGTGAATGCTGTGGATGACATGTGTGATGAGGTAACTCTGTCCTCAGGTAATGGACACACAGAGAGAAGTTTATTTGGCTTTGGCTTGAGAAGTTTGGACCACCATCTCTGGGCCCCGCTGCTTTAGGCCTATGGCTGGTATGCAAAGCATGCAAGGCATGCCCCTGTGCAGAAGCTCAGCAAGGCAGAGCTGCAGCTAAAAAGACCAGTGTCCCACAATCCTCTTTGAATGCACATCCTCAGTGATCTAAAGGTTCCAACCAGACCCCACTCGCTACAGACCCCACCTTCTACACCCTCCAGGAGCATCATACTGGGAGCCAGGTCTTTACCATGTGGGCCTCTTGGGAGGCACTGAAGACCATAATTATGCATGACACTCCCTACTATCGCCCAACTGTGTGTTCAGTGAGCTCCTGTTTGGCGCTGGAGATCAGCCACCTATTGTAGCTAGAGTTTTCCTGCCTTGCCCACAGTCAGGACAAATCTTTGTCACCCGCCAGTCCCACAGCTGCTCAGACCCAACCAAGTAAACACAGAGACTTATATTGCATACAAACTGTATGGCCGTGGCGGGCTTCTTGCTAACTGTTCTTATAGCTTAAATTAATCCATTTTTATAAATCTATACCTTGCCACGTGGCTGGTGGCTTACCGGCGTCTTCACATGCTGCTGGTCATGGCTGAGGCTGGCAGTGTCTCTCTGCCTCAGCCTTCCGCTTCCCAGAATTCTCCTCTCTCCTTGTCCCACCTACTTCCTGCCTGGCCACTGGCCAATCAGTGTTTTATTTATTGACCAATCAGAGCAATTTGACATACAGACCATCCCACAGCAACCTACCTTGGGAGTGTTTACACCATGGAAACCATACTCCACGAATCAAGGCCTTTCTCTTTGGAAAGCCAATTGTGAGATCTAGAGATACAGCAATAGGGAAATCAACCCAGAGGCAGGTACTGAGCTCTTGACTTAATAATAAAAACCGAATTGTTCTTGTGCTGGTAAAGGAGCTTGCTGCCAAATGAACACCCTGAGTGCCATCCCCAGGACCTCCCCCCTCCCGATAGAAGAGAACTGATCCCCACAAGCTGTTCCCTAACCTCCATATGTGCTGTATATGCACGCACAAATAACTAAACAAATGTGACGAAATATTGTTTCTCTCGTTATTGTTATGTGTATGGGTGCTTCACCTACCTAAATGTCTGTGTGTCATATGGGTATCTGACCCACAGAGGCCAGAAGAGAGCACCAGATCTCTTGTGACTAAGATTGTAGATGGTTGTGAGCTGCCATGTGGGTACTGGGAAATAAACCTGGGTCCTCTGGAAGAGCAGCCAGTGCTCTAAACCTCTGATCCATCTCTCCAGCCCCATTAGTTATTAATTGTTCTGGAGATTGTGAGAGTGGAGATGATGACAGCTCAGTCCCTATGCACCTACCCCAAGACTGCTTTCTAGTATCAGGCACCTTACCCCAGTTCCCAGGGCCTGGCTTGTCCCAGAGAACCATCCCCTCAAGGACCCTTGTAGGTGGAGTTTTTCTGTGTCCTGGCACTTGCTCCCAAATAACCACAAAGAGGCTTAATATTAATTATAAATGCTCGGCCAATAGCTTAGGCTTATTTTTAGCTAGCTCTTAAAACTTAAATTAACCCATTCTATTAATCTATGTGCTGCCATGTGGCTCATAGCTTGTTAACCTCATTTTGTACATGTCCTGTTCTGCATTTGGCTGGCGACTTGTCTGACTCCACCTTTTCTTCTCCCTAGTGGTCTCTCTGCCCTGAAAATCCTGCCTAGCCATCAGCCAATCAGCCTTTTCTTAACAATGAGAGTAATACATATTCATATTGCACAAAAGGATTGTTCCATACAGACGCCCAGGTTAGGGAGTGTGGCCTCTCCATCCCCATGGCCAGGGCTGCACCTCAGTCCTTCTCCCTGTTCTGTCAGCCCCAGCGTCAGCCTTCTGCACCTGAGTCCTTGCCATTAGCCCTCTCTCTCACTCCCTCCAACCCACCTTCCTTCAGATGGCAGTGTGACCTTCCCCATGCAGAGTTCTAACCTTTTGCTGGTCCTTCTCAACTCTAAGGAAAGGCTTTGGCACCCCTGTACCACCGCAGGCTCTGCCCGGTAGAGCCAATACCTGCCCACAGCAGCCTAGTTCCTGCCTCCCACACATCCTTCTGCAAGTGCGCATTTCTCTAGCTGCTCAGAACTACTAAAGCTTGAGTGTCTTTTCCAGGTGCTGAGGGAGACTGTCACAGAGGCCACTGAGATGGGCAATGACTGTAACGTTGTGACCACTCAATTTGCAGGCACCAGATAGGGTCTGGGGAATTGAAGAAGCCAATTGTGGCAGGGTGTCAGGAGAGGAATAAGAAGAGCCATGGGGCTGACCCTGCAGGAGCTTTGGCTCTGTGCTTTATCTGTGCACAGTAAGAATCAACTGGATTGAGCCAGATTTCAGCTCTAAAGTGATGACCGTAAAATGGCCCCAGGCTCTGATGGTTGTCTGAGTCCCGAAAAGAACAAAGACTATGTAAGCCATCTAGATCTTCCCAAGGAATTGGGAAGATGGAGGCATTTCACTTGTGTTTTAGGATTTGGTACAAATCAGGACCTGGGGAGATGGCTCAGCGGATAGGAGCATTTGCTGTGCAGGCACAAGGACCTGAGTTAGACTCTCCAGCACCTGTGTGAGCAGCCGGGCATGGCCTGCACACCTATGACCCTAGCCCCGTGGAAGAGGGAGGCAGCCGGGCATGGCCTGCACACCTATGACCCTAGCCCCGTGGAAGAGGGAGGCAGCCGGGCATGGCCTGCACACCTATGACCCTAGCCCCGTGGAAGAGGGAGGCAGCCGGGCATGGCCTGCACACCTATGACCCTAGCCCCGTGGAAGAGGGAGGCAGCCGGGCATGGCCTGCACACCTATGACCCTAGCCCCGTGGAAGAGGGAGGCAGGATGATCTTTGGGGCTTGCTACTCACTTGGCTCCAGGCTCAATGACAGACCTTATCTCGAGAGAATAAGGTGGTGAGTGAAAGAGTAGGGTCCCTGGTATCTGCCTCTAGCCCCCCACACACACACATTAAATCCCAAAGCCCAACATCAACCCTACAAATACTTTTTATCTGTAAATACTGATGAAAAAAATACAAAACCTAATGCTACCAGAGAGAATCAGGAACACTAGAAGTGTAATCCACTGTGGGCTGCTCTCATTTAGGTATTGCGGAGACTCTGCTGTTAAATGTTTAGTGTGGGGACAGCAGCAAAATGGCCCAGTGGGTAAAGGCACTTGCTACCAAGTCTATCCCTGGGACCTCTGTGCTAGGAGAGATGGATTCCTGCAAAGCTGTCCTCTCACCTCCCCAGGTTCACCCGTTCATGTACACACACACACACACACACACACACACACACACACACACACACGAGTAAATGTAATTACAAATGTTTTTTAAAGCATAATACATTGTGATTTCTTTCAGGTCTGGATGAGGGAAATCTTATATAATCCAACATTCTAAAATGTGCTTTTCCCAGTTAAATGTAATTAAGTTGGCTGCTCTCATGTAGGTAGGCAGAGGAGACTCTGCTCTTAAATGTTTACTGTGGGGACAGCAGCAGTGGCTCAGCAGTGAAGTGCACCTGCTGCTCTTTAGAGGATGTAGGCTCAGTCCCCAACACCCATGTCAAGGAGCTCGAAAGCGTCTGGAACTCTAGCTTCAGAGGATCACTGTCTTCTTTTGCCCCCAAAGGCACCTGTGTTGGCCAGGGTTCTCCAGAGGAACAGAACTGATAGACTGAAGATTTATTATTAGAGTGGATCACAGGCTGTGGTCCAGCTAGTCCAACAGTGCTGTCCACCAATGGAAAAGCCCAAGAATCCAGTAGCTGCTCAGTCCACGAGGTCTCCAGTGTACCCTGAAATCCCAAAGAAGTGGGCTCTAATGCCAGTGAAGGAATGAACTTGCTGGCCGGAGCAAAAGCTTCCTTCCTCCGTGTCCTTTATACAGTCTGCCAGCAGAAGGTGTGGCCTAGATTAAACCTGGATTGTCCCACCTCAAAAGATCCGAATTTAGGGTGGGTCTAACCACTTTAAATAATTCAATCAAGAAAAATCCCTCCCAGGTATACCTAGCCACTTGGGTTTTAGTTAATTCCATATACAGTCAAGTTGACGACCAAGAAAAGCCATCCCAGCACACACACACAGACACATAAATCAAAACCAATCTTCTTTTTAAAAAGTGAGCTATTTGTGGTGGCACAGGACTGTGGTTCTGGCTACTGAAGCTGAGGCAGGGCAATCGCAGGTTCAAGGCCAACTCAAGTAATTTGGTGAGATTCGGTCTCGATATAAAAAGGAGAAGGAGGACTGAGGGCGGGGGTCAGTGATGGAGCCCTGGGTTCCATCCCCAGTACTGAAAATAAAAATAAAAATAAAAAAGGAAGGGAAGAGAGGGAAAGGCGGTACTGGAGCCCTGCTTTGATGGGAAAATAAACCTTAAAGATTTAAGGTTTCAGAAGGAAGTTGTTTTAATTACAGGAGGAAAATATTGATGAATACTTATATACTCTTGAGTGTGGGGAGAAAAAAAATCCTCCTAAGTGCAGCTCCAGTATGATGTTCAGTGTCTTTAATCCCGCTCTTGGAGGGAGAGGCAGGTGGATCTCTGTATGTTCCTGGCCAGCCTGGTCTACAGAGTGAGTTCCAGGCCAGACAGAACTACAAAAAGTGAGACTCTACGTATTAAAAAAAATTAAATCATTGAATATTAAGCCATGTGCATATTTCTAAATAAAATTACATATCAGACTATTCTGAACGAGTGAAATATAAAAATTCTAAATGGGAACAGGAAGAAGTCCAAGAAATAGGAAACTGTGTCAGAAGTGATTCTGGGGCTGGGGTGATGGCTCAGTGGCTGAGAAGTGGCTGCTCTTGCAGATGCCCTGGGTTCCCTTCCCAGCACACACGTGGTGGCTTGTGGCCTCAGTAACTCCAGTTCTGGGGGATCTGGCTCCCTGATGCACATATACACATGGAGGTGAACACTCACACACACACACACAAAATAAAAATAAATGAATCTTTCAAAAAATAATATGCAAATCTTTGAAAAGGTCATGCTAAACATGTCTGTACATTTTCACACAGAGAGCTGTCAAAATAATGAGGTGCACAGAGGATTCAGATAATAAACCATCTTTGCAAAGCGGATGTGCACATGAGTGCATGTGCGTGAGTGCATGTGCGTGAGTGCCTGCGTTTATGTGCATGTGTTGTCTGTGCCTGGCTGATCCAATATTTCCTCTCACCCTCACACACAAAGCTGAGTATTCATGAATAGTCATTGGCTAGGTAATGCATATTCTCAGAATGCAAACACTTGTGCGTTAGTGTGCTATTATTTTATTATTCTGCTTCCTTTAAGGGGTCTCTAGAGCAGTGGTTCTCAACCTGTGGGTTGTGACCCCTTTGGGAGTCGATTGACCCTTTCACAGGGGTCGCCTAAGACCATCAGAAAACAGAGGTGTTTACATTGCAATTCCTAACAGTAGCAAAATTACAGTTATGAAGCAGCAACAAAAATAATTTTATGGTTGGGGTCACCCCAACATGAAGGACTTATTATTAAAGGGTCCAGACTTAGGCAGGTTGAGAACGGCTGCTCCAGTAGGTATTTTGTGTACTTCATAATATTTAGGTTGTGTTTGTGTGCACATGGGTGTGCACCGTGAGGGACAGAGGCCAGTGTCTTCTCTCTCACTCTTCACCACAGTTTTTGAAATAGGATCTCTCCTGGGCCTGGGGCTCACCAATTGGCTAGGCTGACTGACCAGCAAGCTTTGGGGATCCACCTGTCAATGCTCACACCCACTCTCCCAGCTCTAAGGTCACAGGCATGTATCCCAACACTCAGCTTTTGCCTGGGTCCTAGGTGTCCACTTTGCCAACCGAGTCATCTCACCGGCCTCCATAAGTTTTTCCAACTGTGAAATAGACATAATAGTTTCCTACCAAATGCAGTTAATGGTCTGACCAATGGGCCACGAAACTGACACCTGGTGATATCATGGCGCTGATGTGCCTTGGTCAAGGGCAGACATCCCGTGGTGCAGCCTGCCCGGGGTGCACTCTCCCTCAAGGCTCCTTCCCTAGCATCCTTCCCAGCACTGTTTCCATTCTGAGCAAGCATCAGGTCCCCCAGAAGTGCCTTAGAAACACTCACTGTGGGCCCCCAGGCAGGCTCTATGAAGATTAGCCCAGGGTAGCCCAGGGAGCAGTGCCTGATACGCCAAGGCCCCTCCCCTCCGCCCCACCAAACGTCTCACTCTTCCCGGAACTGACCCCACCTGCCACCTGCACACACAGCTCTGATCTGAGATGCTGCCCCCCTTAACTCCCGTCACCCCTACCCAGGGACCTGTTTTCCAGGTATGTATCCAGCCCCCCACTGCCAAGTGAGCCTGGAGATAGCTGGCCCAGGATCTCCACACTGCCTCCTTACCTGCCCTGGCCTCCATTACCCCTCTGTCCCAAGCCCACCGCTGGAAGCTGTGTGTGCATCCTGGAGGCAGGATGTTCTAGGACAGTGGTTCTCAACCTTCCTAACGCTGCGGCCCTTTAATACAGATCTTCATGGTGTAGTAACCCCCAACCATAAATTATTTCGTTACTACTTAATAACTGAAATTTTGCTACTGTTGTGAATCCTAATGTAAATATTTTTGGAGATAGAGGTTTGCCAAAGGGGTCACGACCCACAGATGAGAACACCTGTTCTAGGTAAACGCTTAAAAACCACCATTTCATATGGATATGGTCCCCAGTGCCCAGAGTGGCTGGCATTACCCTCCATCTAAACCACTGGTTCACAGAGGCTCCATACATACCAACATGGAGCTTTGATTAGAAGAGGGTGACGCTCCCAGAAACCATGCTGTGGTACCTCCTAACCTGCCAAGCACCCCACACCACTCAGGGACCTCGTTGTGAGTTCTGGGAGGAAGAGATCCTTGCTTGGTCTGGCCCTCGAGGGCTCTGGTTCTCTCCTCTTGCCCCTACCTTGGCCCCACCCTCCTCTCAAGCTCCTCCGGGAAGCCTCCCCCCAACCCTGGGCATCCTCCAGCACACTCCTCACTGCCCCAAGCTCCCAGCAGGTGATGTCCTGATGCTGGGAGGAGAGATGGCGGACCTTAGGGTTAGCACTGGCTATGATGGACATGGCTCCTTGCATGCCCTCCATTCTCAAGAATGGCATCACTCTCTGCCCTCTCTCCCTCGTCTTTACCAAAAGCCTCTTCCCTCACACATGGAGGGACCCGCCCCGGGATGGACACTGGGTATGAGGTAACTCATGACAGCTGCTCTGACTCTGGGGCCTCAGGGCTCCAGCGCCTCTGCCTGTCCCTCTGGGTTGACTCTGTTACCTGACGGCCCTGGGTCTGGCCTTGACAGAGTCGCAGCCCAGAAGTGTCCCAGGCTACCTTCACAGGCATGCTGACGCATTGGCCCCGCTCCCCTGGGGTGAGCTTGCCATCCGGTCACCCCGAGGCACTGAGTGCTCATCCCAGCTGCACACAAGGACAAACAGTACGTGTGTCAGCTCAGGTGAGGGGAGGCATGGGGTCTACTGGGAGGGGGAAGACAGCCATCTGTCCAAGGCCTTTACTGAGGACTGGTTTGTGAGCTGGGTAGCCTCAAGAAAAGTCCCGACCTCTCTGAACCCCAGTTTCCTCTGTTAATAGACAAAACAGTCAGGCTTGTCATTGAGTTGTCATATGGATTAGATGAGATTTTTTTAATAATTTATTTATTTTTATTTACTTATTTTTTATTTATTTGTTTTGCCTGCATGTATGTCTGTGTACTGGTATCAGATATTGGAGTTACAGACAGTTGTTGGGTGCCATGTGGGTGCTGAGAATTGAACCCGGGTCCTCCAGAAGAGCAGTCGGTGCTCTTAACCACTGAGCCATCTCATCCAGCCCTAGATGAGAATTCTTAACCCTCATCCCTGTACTGGCTCAGAGTGCAGGAGTGGCAGGCTCTCCCTGTCAACCCAGTCCTCCCCTCCCCTGCCCACGCCCTCATCACATCTTCCTCACGGCACTAGTGCCGTCTCTGAAACGCCCCACATTCCAGGATGATGTGGGATGGAGCTGGCCCTGGCACTGGACCCTGGAGACAGGAAGAACAGTCAGAGCACAGTGTGGATGCCCAGGAGGGATGCAATCTTTGAGATGGAATTTGGCTACCTGTCCTCAGTGCTGGGACATGACCTCTGGGAGGCGGGGTAACACAGACCACTGCGGTGGGCAGAGAAGGCATTGCCATCAATAAGCCGCCCTGAGAGGCAGATGCAGCCGGTGGAGGGTAACAGCCTGGCTTCAGACCCAGCTCCGCCTCCGTGCCCTTTGCTTCTCCGCCCCTCAGAGGTCTTCACAAGGACTAGGCATGTGCCACCAGCCATTGTCCACAGGAGATCACAGTCACCGCCAGCCTGAAAGCAGATCCATGTAAAGCCTAATGCCCCGACTCTCCAGATGAGGAAGGCCAGACCACAGAGATGGCTGTGACCTTAGGGCTTAGGGACCACAATGAAGAGAAGCAAATTCTGGCAGTCTGATGTAGAACCAGTGCCCCAGCCCAACCCAGCAGGATCCATGCCGGCCAGCAGGCATGGCAAGTGTGTCCCTGGTGACGGCCACTAGACACAGTCTGGTTCTCTGGAGTCACCCCAAGGTAGAGCCTCCAAGGGTCAGTAGGGACTCCCACAGCAATGCAGATGTGGAGGCCTTTGGCCTGGAAGCAAGTCAGTTGCTTGACAGATGCTGATATACAGAAGAGACTCAGGAGCCCTGGGACTATGGCAGACTCGGCATCATTCATTCATTCATTCATTCATTCATTCATCAGCTATCCCTTAACCCCCCTCCCTGCCAGGCTCTCGTCTCCAGAAGGGATCCTCACCTGTAAATCAGACTTGGGTCTGGGGCTTCTGAGGCTGGAACTAAGGACAAGGAAGGGTGCTGGGCTGGACAGAGACCAGCAGGCAGAAACTGGGGGTGGACAGTGCTCTCAGGGACCAGTGCCTGACCTCGTCCTCCTCCAGCACACTTAGACCTGGAGCAGAGCTGGAGAGCTCTAGTTCCAGGACACAGAGACAGATCTGCAGTGGTCTGCAGCCCCCACAAGGATCAGGAAGGGGCAGGAGCCCGGCGCTACAGGGAAGGAGTGTGCATGCCAGGCAGAGGATTCAGCCATGAACAAAGATCCACAGCGTGGCATTGTAGGAGTGTGAGACACAAAGGACTGAGGATGGCTGTAGAGGTGGGGGCCACAGCTGCTCCTCTGGCCTTGCCCAGCGATGGGCAGGGTGATAGCAGCGGCGGCGGCAGTAACGGGGCTCACAATCTCCTCCCCTGAAAGTTCTTTATCGGCAGGATGCGCCGTTGCCAGGGAGCCTGCTGCAGGCCCCGCTCCAGCCGTTGCGGGGAGGATTATCAGAAAGATTTGAGTCTTTTTAATTAAATCCAAGCCGAATGCAATTCCGCACCCGCTCCGAGAAGCCCATTCAGTATCCTGCCGTCGCCTCTGATAGCTTTGTCCCGAAGGCCCCGCTATCGGGGCCACTATCTGGCCATGAGGCTGTCGCCTCTCCGCCCCTGCCTCCCCACCCCTCTGGCCCATAGCAGTTGGCACCTGGGAGGAAATGTGTGGGAAGTGGTTTCCCGCTGGCAGAGTGCTGACCTGATGATCCCCTGGGAAGCTCTGCCCTGAGATGGGCCCAAAGCCAGCACCCTTCTCCCCGACACCCTACTCTCAGCCTTCAGAGTCCTCAAGACCACTGTACACGCGGCTACACCTTTCGGCTCTCTCCAGGCACTGGGTAAGGAAGGCTGATATTGTCCCTCTCTGCAGATGAGCAGACACCCAGGGTCCACCCGCCCACTAAGTAGAGTAGTCAAGACTCGAACCTGAATCTTTCTGGCAGGCCTCCACATTAACTCCTGAAGACACTACTTTGTGTGCCTGCCTTGGCCCCCCAGCTGCCCCAGATACCCCAGCTGCCCCAGCTGTCTCACTAGGAGTCACCCAAACCACTGTACTCTAAGTAGATGCTGGGTGTGAAGTCCTTCCCGTGGTGTCTCTGGTGTCTTGGCTCAGGAGGAGCTATCTGTCTGCCATCTGGATATTGTGATTAAAGACCCCAGAGGACTGTCACCTACTCTCTCACTAAAGCCACGAGAGCCTCACCCAGGTCCTTTGAGTAAAGAGCAGGCACAGGGGCCTCCCTCCTCTCCCAAAGGAGGCAGCACATGGCCCCCTCTGAGCCAGGGTTAGGACTCAGGGTCCCACATTGGCTTCACACTGCAGAAGGCAAAATTAACTCGATAAATAACACGGGCATGGAGGGCATGCTCTTCTCGGGAAAGCCAGTGGCTCCGGCACCCATGCCTGTGTGCTAGCTTTATAAGGCTAAGTTTTAATTGCAGGTCCACAGCCTGGCAGCAGCCAGCCTGCAGCAGGGACATGTATGCTTCTTAATTAAATCTGGTCACACAGCCCCCTAGCACAGCGTTAGCTGCTAGGAAACCCTGGCCTCACTGGGCACTGTGCCCTCCCTCCAGCATCCTGCCCTGGTCTTGGCCGTACTTCTCACTACGTCAATACTCCAAGCAAGGCATCCTCAGCTCTAGCCCTACTGTGTGCCAGGCTTCTGCCATCCAGCACCCTTGCTGAGTCAGAAGCAGTTTCTTACCCCAGGAGCCTAGGCAGAATGGCGGCTGGCTCCTCGTGTGGCGTGTGACCCTAGAATAGGGCTCAGGTGCCAGCCCACCTTGAAAAATATGTGCTCCGAAGTGTCTGAAGGAGGGACGGCTGCTGCCCCAGCTTCCAGTTGAGTAAATCGAGGCTCAGAAATGATGTACCAGGGACTATAGGATTTGATTGTAGCTAAGCTAGGATTTGAAAGGATCGTTGCTTCAGTTTCTCTACCTGGAAAACAAAGATAATGAGCCCCCCAAATAAGACAGTGGAGAGTATGGTACAAGTTTTAATAACTGATAACACCTTTCCGTGGGACAGGGTCTCATGTAGCCCAGGGTGGCTACATGACTTTGAACTTCTGACCTGCCTCCATGTCCCTCCCAAGAGCTGGGATTATAGGCTGTATCACCACTCTCCATTTGGTGACTGCACTTCTCCAACATTGTCATTGAAATGCTTGGGCCCTGGTATTGCCATGCTCCACGTGAGGCCACTGAGGCTCTGCCCCCATACCTAGACACCCTAGCAGTCCCCACTCCTCTCCACTGAACGCCCCAAAGTCTCTCATTCTCTCCTTAAAATACCATATTCAGCCAGGCGGTGGTGGCGCACACCTTTAATCCCAGCACTTGGGAGGCAGAGGCAGGCGGATCTCTGTGAGTTCAAGGCCAGCCTGGACTACAGAGTGAGTTCCAGGACAGCCATGGTCACACAGAGAAATCCTGTCTCGAAGAAACAAAAAAGGTACCATGTTTGGCATATGCATATACACACAGACACATTAATTAATTCTAATTAATTCATTAGAACATGAAGCCACATGTGATTGAGCACTATTCTCTCTTTTAAAAAAACTTGTGTATGTCTGAGAGAGAGAGACAGTGTGTGTGTGTGTGTGTGTGTGTGTGTGTGTGTGTGTGTGTGTTGGGCTGAGGGGTTGTGCACATGAGTGCAGGTGCCTTCAGAGGCCAGAAGAGGGCGCTCAGTCTCTAGGAATTGGAGTTACAGGGCATCGTGAGCTGCAAGGGTGCTGAGATGGCAGAAGCCTGGCACACAGTAGGGCTAGAGCTGAGGATGCCTTGCTTGGAGTATTGATGAGGAGAGGGCAAACCTCTGCAAAAGCAGCTAGTGCTCTAAATCACTGAACCACCCCCCCCAGCCCCCACTGCTGTCTTTTTGGGGTTCATTTCTCTCGCTTAATTTTCCTGTTTTTCCATTTGTTCATTCATTTGGAATGTATGCATTCATTCATTTGTTCATTCTTCCTAAGAGTGGAGCAAAGCCCTCCTTCCAAGCCCGTCACACAGCGTTGGGGGAACTGAAGTGAGCGAAACCCCCTGGACCCCTGGAACACTACACACAGGAAGAGGGACCCACCCAGCCAGGAGCAGGTGAACTCCTGGGGAAGGGCCACTCGGCCTGAGCCAGGGCACAGGTAGACTTCACCCGTGAGATGTACCTCAGACCTTGGCAGCGTTTTCTAGAACTTCTTGCCTCACCTCTCCCAGGTGCTGTCTCCCGCTGGCCCAGAGGCACCTGCCCTCTGCTGGCCTCCAGCCCCACCCACAGCTCTGTTCTATTGCACTGTCTCTGTCTAAAAAGCCCTTTCCTCCCTTCCTAGGACTGATGGTGAACTCCTACTCATCCTTCAAAGCCCAGACCACCTCAGCTAGTTAGTTGTTCTCATCTTAGCACAAACTAGAGTCATTCAGAAAGAGGGAAACTTAACTGAGAAGTCTCCTTCAGACTGGCCTGGGGGCATGCCTGGGGGCATTTTCTTAATTGCTAATTGGGGAGTTGCAGCCCACTGTGCGTAGCACCACCCCTGGGCAGGTGGTTGTGGGCTGTATAAGAATGTAAGCTGAACAGGCCACAGAGAACAAAGCCATGAGCTCTGTCCCCATGGCTGCTGCCTCTGCTCCTGATTGAGTTCCTGCCCCGAGTTCCCTCAGTGAGGAACTGCGATCGGAACAGCAAAGGCCACAAACCCTTCCTCCCCACGTTGTTTTTGGTCATGGTGTGTGTCGCAGCCACAGAGAGCCAGATAGGGCACCCAAGGAGGTTGGGTGATGGCTGGTCTTGTCAACTTGACTACATCTGTAATTAACTAAACCCTCAAAATGGCTAGGCACACCGGTGAGGGATTTTTGCTTAGCCATTCGAAGTGGGACAATCCACTTCTAATCTGTATCTTTGAGGTGGGAAACATTCCTTTTGTTGCTGTTTTGTGTTTTGTTTTGTTTTCTTAACAGGGTTTCTCTGTGTAGCTCTGGCTGTCCTGGAATTCACTCTGTAGACCAGGCTGGCCTCGAACTCACAGGGATCTGCCTGTCTCTGTCTTCTGAGTGCTGGGATTAAAGGTGCACACCAACACACCCGACCTGGCTCTGGGAAGATGTACCTTTAATCCAGATCTTTTGAGGAGGGAGACCCACTTCAACCTATGCCACACCTTCTGCTGGCAGCCCATATAAAAGACAAAGGAAGGAAACACTGTCTCTTTGCCTCCTTACCCTGCTGTTGCCTCATTAACAAGTCCACTCTTTCACTGGCATGAGAGCCCACTTCTTCAAGATTCAGGCTCCATTTCTGGAGCTGGAGAAAAGCCAAATGTGCAACAGCACTGGCCAGGGCAGTGGTGTGGCTTCGTTTACATAGTATGACCTTTCCCAAAATTGAATACTGTGGGCTTTCCTCAAAAGGCCTTGTCCTTTACATGTAGCCTTTGGGGAGGGAGGAGGGTTTCCAATCTTTTTTCTGTCATTGATTGTATTTATATGCTAGTGTGTGTGTGTGTGTGTGTGTGTGTGTGTGTACAAGGGTATGCACATGTGCTCCCTTGTGTGCACACATACATGGAAGCCAGAGGTCTGCATTGGTCTTTTCCTCCATTGTTCTCCACCTGCCTTTTCGAGGCAGGGCCTGATACTGCACCCAGAGCTCACTATTTCTACTAGACTGGGTCACCAGAAAACCCCAGGGCTCCACCTGTCTCCACCCGCTCTCCACTGTTAGGTTACAGACACATCCTGCAGCATCTAGCTTCTAATGTGGGTGCCGGGGATTTGAACCCAGGTCCTCACGCTTGCACAGTCAGGACTTTACTGACGGGAACCACTTCCTCAGCTTCTCTGGTGCTGATCTGGCTGCCGCTCTCCCGGCCCTATTCTCCTGCCAAGTACCAGCGCCCTTTCCAGGGGCCCCAGGCACTCTGTGAGTGCTGTGGAAGCCAGTCTGGACCAGTCTGCTGGAGAGACAGGCAGGGAGCAAAGAAGGCTCCTTCCTCTACAAGGCTCCCTCAGGACATCTGGACTGCACAGCTGGTGCCACTCAGCTGGGTCACTAACAGAGATTAAATTGCCCAGAGACGACAACGTGCCCGTGGCCCAACTTCTTGGGAGGCTGAAGCAGGAGAGTTGCTGGAGCCCGGGAGTTTGATGCTGGATGACATAACGAGAATCTATATCCAAATAAATACTAACACTTCAAAGTGGGCTGGGCACGCAGCTCCGTGGGCACAGCGCTTGCTAGGGTGCACCAAGCTCTCAATTTGACCCCCCCAGCATCACATAAACCTGTGTGGCGGTACACCCCTGTAATCCCAGCACCAGAGGCTGAAGGCAAGAGATCACAACTACCAGGTTGTCCTCAGCTAAGTTTATCAACATATTAATTATCTGAGGCCCTGTCTCAAAAGGGAGAAGTAACGCTTGAGAAATAGATGCTTTTCAAATGGCAAAATGTAAAAATTTTCTCTTTATAATCCATTTATCAGGCGTCATCACCTCCTGGCTGTACAGCCTTGGTAAGCAGCCCCTCCCCCAGCCCGCCCAACCCCCACTCCTGGGTTCTTTGGGAGTAAGGAGACCAGCTTGTGTCATCTGTGTGAGCACATGGAGGGCGCGGGGCTCCTCCTCCAGTCCGCTCAGGGATGCCTTTATTCTCAGGCTAGCCTGGGTCCCCTTGCTCCCTGGCCGCACAGCGAGCACTTTTAACCCTGGCTCCATCTGGGGTCCCTTATTTTGGGAGTGACCCTGACCATTTCTGGCTCCCAGCTGGACCAGGAAGCTCCCTCCATGAGGCAGGAAGCCAGAAATGGGCTTCCAAGGGAAGCGTCTCCTCCAGGCCCCAAGCCCCAGCAGTTCCCCCTTGCATGGCTACAGCACTCAGGTCCATCTGTGGGCTCTCTGGACAGGTTTCAGGGGTCCTTACTTTACGGTTCCTTAATCCTCACTTGGCAGAGAGGAAGTGTGGGTCAGACTGGCCCCTCCGGAGAGCAGCTGGACGGTCTGCCAAGGAGAGGTTCACAGTCCATCAGAAGCACCTTTGCCTCCAAGGCTGCCCCGTCCCTCATGAGGAGATAAATCACAGCATGGATGAAAGAAGCCATCTGAGGAAGAGAGCGGGGCTGAGGCCTCTTCCGGGACTCCCGCAGAGCTGGCCTCCTTGCTTCAGACCAAGTGGCCTCCAGGCCATCTCTCCTGCTCAGTTGCACACACTGCCCAGCCCATGCCTCCAGTCCTTCACACTGGGCTGACCTTGGGACAGCCCTGACACCGGCCTCTTCAGCCTCCCACCCAGCGCAAAAGGCTCTGGCCTCCTGACCCTGGCCCGCATCCTGCAGAAAGCCTGGAACTCAGAAGGGCTCACTGCCTTGCTAGTGCTCTGCTGGTACCATCTTCCGGCTCTTTTCACATTTTTATTTTGGTTTAATTTTTGTTTGTTTGTTTGTTTTTCAAGACAGGGTTTCTCTGTGTAGTTTTGGTGCCTGTCCTAGAACTTACTCTGAAGACCAGGCTGGCCTCGAACTCACAGAGATCCACCTGCCTCTGCCTCCTGAGTGCTGGGATTAAAGGTGTGTGCCACTGGCCACCTGGCTTAATTTTTTTTTTTTTTTAAGACAAAAAAAAAAGGCCTGGAGCTGACTATATAACCCAGGTTGGCCTCAACCTTTCATCAACCTCCCTGCCTCAGCTTTCTGGCTATTAAGGTGGTAGCAGGCCTGGCTCAGTTGAAATTCTCAGTAACTTCTGCACAGAGATCTCCACACTCTGCTGGCTCTGGGCATCATGGTGGCCCTGCATCCTCTCAGTGGGTGCTACCTGGCACAGCCTGCACACCTCTAGCAACAAACGCTCACTTCCTCCCAGCAGCACCTTCGAGAGCCACAGCTCAGCAACAGATCCCCAAAGCCTCACTGCAGGGCAGCGCAGAGCAGACCCACACCCGCCTTCACAAGGAGGCCAGTCACAGGACAGGTCCCAGGCCATCTCAACACAGTAGTGCCTCTGTGTCTGCTCAAGGACAGTGTCAATGTATGCTGTTAAGACAGGCTTCTTGAGGGCTTAGGAGGAAAGAGATAGACAGATAAACAGATGACACAGACACACAGACACACACACACACACACACACACACACACACCACGGGGGGCTTAGGAGGAAAGAAGTAGACAAACAGACGACACAGACACAGACACAGACACAGACACACACACACACACACACACACACACACACACACACACACACACACACACACACACACACACACACACACACACACACCCCTCTGGCCAACCTGGAAAGTCAAACCTGGGGGTTTCACCTGGGCTCCACCCGGCAGGTGCCTTGTTCTCTGCTGCCATCTTCTGGCTGGAACGGGACACTGCATCACAGCTGGAGTTGAGACACCATGAAATACTTTTTTTGTTTTGGGGATAATTAGAAAATGATGGATTCACGGTACAAGGACTTTCTAAGAACCTGATCCTAGCGTTGAGGATTTCCCGGTGAATGTAGAACAAAAGTTGCCACTTTCTTAGAGCTGCCGTTTGTGTGGGGAGACACGAGTGAGAAACAAGGAAAATAAACTAATCATTGCCAATGATAAGTACAATGAAGAATTCAGTGAGGCGGGCTGGAGAGATGGTTCTGTGGTTAAGAGCACTAACTACTCCTGCACAGGACCTGGATTCAATTCCCAGGACCCACGTGGCGGCCCACAATTGTCTGTAACTACAGTTCCGGAGGATCCAACACCATTTTCTGTCTTCTGCTATCCTCTGTGGGCACTAGACAGGCACGTGCAAAATGTCAACACTCATCAGACATAAATAAATAAATAAATAAATAAATAAATAAATAAATAAATAAATAAATAAATAAATAAATAAATAGACAGATAGATGAATGAATGAATGAATGAATTAATAAATGAGTAAGTAAACAAACAAACAAGAGGGGGCCAGAGGGTAGGGACGAGCCTGAGGGGAGAAAGACAAACAGGTCTAGAAGCAGGGCCAGGGGGTGCTGGCTGAAAAGCTGTCTGGAGGAGGGACAAATGTGTGGTCCCTTTAGCCTATCTTACAAGTCCCATCTCTAACTCCTTGTGACAACATTGGGAAACTTCCTTCCTTGACCTGAGTCTCAATTTTCCCATCCGGAAAATGGGGACAATAATGGCTACGTCTCGAACTAGTGAAGTTATGAGGATAGACTGAGATCCTGGATGGGGAGGGATTCTGACCCATCATCCCAAGCTTGGAATGGCTCACTGATGCTTGCTTTAGAAACTGGTGAGCACTGCCGAGGGGTCATCCCACGAACTCCTGGAGAGGCCTTGCTAGGTGGCCCCCTGCTGGGCTTGCTCCCCACTTGACCATGCACAGGGAAACAGACCCGAGAACTAAGTTTACTTATCCAACACACTGCAGAAGTGGCAGCAAGAGGGCTACGAGTCCTCCCTGCCCCGGGACCACAGCCTGCCTGTCCACCTCCTCAACCCGAGCCACCTCATCTACCCTCCCAGGCTTCACCACCTCCATGTGGTGGCAAGGGCAGAGCCAAGGACTTCCCCGGCAGTGGGCAGACCCGGGGTTCTCATCATAGGACAGCATGTCTACTGAGCCCTGTCCCCTGGTAACACTGAGCCTGACTCTCTTGATGAGCCCTACTTTCATGGTGAGCTCAGCTCCCTCACACTGAGCCCAGTTTTCATGCCGAATCCAACCCTCATACCAAACCTGCCTTTCTAGCTCATACCAGTTTGCCTGGACCTTGACACATTGTAGTCCACGTGAGGGTTAATCTCAATTGTCAACCTGATGAGATCCAGAATCACCTGGCAGCCAGAGGGAGTTATCCTGATTAGGGTAATCGAGGTAGGAGGTTGTGCCCACTGTGGGTGGCGTCCTGGTCTGTATAAAAGGTGAGACTAAGCTGATCATGGGCATTCAACACCCTGCTCCTTGGCTGTGAGGGCAAGTGGCCAGCTGTCTCAAGACACAGCCACTGTGACTGCCGCTGACATGATGGACCGGAACCTCACACTGTGAGCCAAAACAAACCCCTTCTCCCCGAAGTTGCTTTGGGCAGGTGTCGTATCATAGCAACGGGGGGAGGAACTAACAGCACCCCACAGCCCGGGGCTTCCTTTAGCCTGGAAGAAGACGTTTTCTCCGCTCTCCAGGTGAGAAAACTGAGTCTCAGAAGAGACACGCCTGTGCCCAAGGCACCCCACACCATGGACGGGCAGGTGTGTGGGCTGCAGAACTGATCCAGTTAAGGTACCTGAATGGTCCCTCTGGGCAGTGGGAGTCATAGAAGGCTCAAGACATTAGTAGGCTATGTCTGGGACTCACTGTCCACACAGCAAACCCATACAATCTCACCATTGAGTTATTGGCTGTGTTGTACCTCAAAGGACGACACTCTGAGCAGATGGAAACCTGCCAAGCCCCCAGGGAACCTCCCTTGCTTGGTCACATCTTTCAAGGTGCAGATGGAGAGAAATTCACCTAGGGTTAGAGGCCCTGAACACTCAACCCATGGATGAGTCATATGAGTGTGTGTGTGGGGGGGTGTTCTGGGTTCCCCTCGGCACCTCTGGTTGACTTTTGTGACCTGAGGATCCATGACAGGGGAAGTAGAGGCCACAGTTTTCCCAGATGGCCCTTCCTACTCTACCTGAGATAAGTCAGCTTGTAAAGAAGAGGCTTGCTCCCACAATCCCCTCTGTGGGCACAGCCCTGGTGGCAGGGAGGCCCTCAGCTAAGCCCAGGCCCTGAAAGGTCCTACTTCCCATAGTAGCCCTCTGGGGAGCAAGCTTTTTAGCACAGGGGCCTCTGGAGACAGTCCATAGCAGCCATAAAGTTGAAACTTGGGCTTTGGGCCAGACAGGACGGCCCGGAGCTTCCGTCAGCCTTATTGGCCATGGAGGCACACTGACTTCTCGCTGTGACTCAGTGAGTGAGGTTTGTTGTCCCCATTTTTCACAGATAGCTGAGCTAATACTGAAAGAGAGAGTGACCAAGACTTGCCCAGGCCCCCCAGTGGGAAGTCCCTGAGTCAGATCAGACCCAAGACCCTAAAGCCCTCAAGTGACATGCTGGCCTCTACATCCCGGGCCTGCTTGCATGCTGCTGCTGTAGCCTGCACGGGCCCCTGCCCTCTGTGGCCCACCTGGACAGTGGACAGACTTCACACCTGCGGAGGAATTGGAGGTGCAGCCCCCGTGGCAGGGGAGTAGAGAACTGTTAGTGTGAACACTCTGCACTCAACGTCGTGTCCAGGTCTGTGTTCTGTCTGTAGCCGCTGGATCTGCAGCACCTGGACCAACCGTCTGAGTGACCGCTGCATGCCAGGCAAGTTCTCGGCTAACTCTCACTAGTCCGGCTGGAACGACAGTTCAGTTGGCAAAGCACTCGATGTGTAAACACAGGGACCCGAGCTTGGGCCACAAACGCATGTAAAATACAAAACAACGAGATGGGTGTGGTGGGCGCTTATAATCTCAGTGCTGGGGAGGCACA
Source organism: Peromyscus leucopus (assembly GCF_004664715.2). Classification (NCBI taxonomy): domain Eukaryota; kingdom Metazoa; phylum Chordata; class Mammalia; order Rodentia; family Cricetidae; genus Peromyscus; species Peromyscus leucopus. Next base: position 5,593,466 of record NC_051066.1, read on the forward strand.
AACAAGCAGCGCCCCGGGGCTCACTGGCTGGCCAGCCCTGCCCAATGGAAGAGTCCAGGCTGATGAGAGACACTGTCCCAAAAATAAGGGGCATGGCATTACCAAGTAGCAACATCCAACGCTGTCCTCTGGCCACACACACACACACACACACACACACACACACACTAAAAATAAGATAATGATAATAAATATGGAATAAATTCGGCAGAGCATCTTCACAGTCGAGGATTTCCGGGTGGGACACAGAGTGTCAGTCCCACTGAGGGACACTCAGCTGCTAAACAGAAAAGCTGGTCTGAAGTCAGCTCAGTTTGACTGGGAGTTTGATTGCCCAGTATGGAGAACTGTGGGGGCAACTGGACCCCTGGGGAAGGCAAGGACAGAACCTGGGACTCCTGGCTTTCTAGAGCTGGACCCCTGGGAAGATGAGGACATTCCCATCTGATCTCTGTGAGGTAGGAGGTGAGGGCCCGGAGGAACTGGCCTGTGGAGATGCTGGATCGGGGGCAGTCTTCCACTAAGTGGCCTTGTTGAAGGAGTCACACTGCCTAGTCCTGAAGTGGAGAGGACTGGTGAGGGACCTGCCAAGAGTTCCACGCAGAGATGGGACGCCTGCTCACAGAGTCTGTTTCCCTGTGTGGAGTCTCAGAGTCCCCATTTGAGCAGAACCAGGTGGGTTGATCCCGTTCTGGAGGAGGTCACTAAACTGGACGTCCAACCCCAGGCAGCCATGAGCCAGGCAAAGCCAAGGGACACAAACCAGGATAACAGGGAGACAGTTTTTCTTGGGAGGGTCAGGAATGCTGCCTGGAAGAAGGAAGGGAAACCAAGCCTCAGGGAGTAGGGTGTGGGGGCGTAGCACAGGGCACCCCTTTAACTGCAGTCTAAAAAGCTAGTGAGGGAAGACTGGGGCAGTGGGTTGAGGGTATGGAGTGCAGAGCCTGCTGGGGACAGTGGGCAGGGCCCTAAGCTGTCCTACTCTGAACTCCTTCCTGGAGGAGTAGGGAAAAACAGGAGCCAGGCTGGCAGTGGGCAGCAGCCAGAGGGGGGAGGGGCTGCAGAAGGGCAGCAGGTGGGGGTGGGGAGACAGGAGACCGATGAGGTCTGGACAGGCAGGGAACAGAGAACATGATGGGAGATAAGATTTCAAAGGCCCAAGCGTGGCTGAGCAGCAAGGAGCAGCCTGCTGCAGGGGAGGGCAAAGAGACTCCAGGACAACCAGGGACAGCTCCAGGTCAGGCTCTCCAGGTCCTTTCCTGTTAGATCCCAACACTGTCCCAGTGTATCTCCAGAGTCTTGTCCTGCTGCCACTAGCCTCTGCCCAGCCTTGTCTCCAGTCACATGCCTGCCCACTAACCCCTGTGTCTCCTCATCCATGCCCCTGCATGGCCGACTGGCCTTGCATGACCCTGAGAGGTCAGTGTTCCTATGCAGTAGAAAGGGAGTCCGAGCCACCTAGCTGGACTGACCGCAGGAAGGCCCATTCTAGCCTGACACCACCGTGAACTTCAGCAGGAGGGACTAGAGGGAGCTGAAGGGCACCTGAGAGAGGTCCTTCTTTCCCTCCCTGCCCTCTGTCGTCTGTCACCATGAGCCACCATGCTATGACCCTCCCCAGAGACTGACGCCACCCACTTTGGACTTCCAGCCTCCCAGCCTCCCAGCCTGGGAACTACATAAGCCCTTTTCCTTATGAAGTGGCCAGCCTTGGGTCCTTCATTGCAGAGACAGACTGGAACAGACTGGACGGTCACTCCCACTTGGCTTCGGGTGCTGTGGTTTCCCCAAACTAAACCACGGAGCCCGTACTATGAAGAGCTGGTCCGGTGTGCTCTATCTTACCCCTCCTCACCTCCCTTGTGAAGTGGGGGTCCTGTTCCCTTCTGAAAACAAGATCCAACATCCCAGCCAATGCTGCAACTCCTTTCTTTGGCTACTGGTTCAAAGGTAAGGGGAGCCCAACGTGGCTAGGTGGGCATCTCAACTTTCAGTGGTATCCTTGTCGTACCCACTAGGGGTGTCATCCTTCTGCTGGAACTAAGACCTGGAAACCAGCAGAGTATAAAGACTCCAAACAGGCCTGGCAAAATGGCTCACTGGGTAAAGGTGCTTGCGGTCAGCCCTGAGCACCCGAGTCTGTTCCCCAGATCCCAAATAATGGAAGGATAGAAAGGACTCTGGCAGGTTGTCCTCTGATCTCCACACACAAGCACACACTTAAATAAGTAAATAAATAGTTTAAAAATCTAATCCATAAAAAGGGGAGGGCTAGAGAGATGGCTCCGTGGCTAAGAGCACTGACTGCTCTTCCAGAGGACCCGGGTTCAATTCCCAGTACCCACATGGCAGTTAACAACTGTCTGTCCAAGATCTGACACCCTTACACAGACATACATGCAGGCAAAACATCAATGCACATAAAATAAAAAAATTTAAAAATCTAATGAGACCAAAGAGCAAATTCTAGAAACTTTAGACCCGATTTAGACAATCCATCCTTAAGATCTTGTTCCCCTAAAACTACTCTTAGTGCAGATCTGCTTCCTGATCGCAGTTTTAGACATGTGAGCCTATCCCTGTGATGTGTGGAACTAAACCCATGCACAGCTGTGTGCATTCACATGGATGCACAGCTGTGTGCATTCACATGGATGCACAGCTAAGGCAGGGGGTCTGGAAGGAAGGACCCTGTGGGTTGGATTCATGTCAGTTCTTCTCAGTTTTATTCAGTGTTACCGCTGGAGGGAGATGGCAACAGTAACACCTCTCTGCATTGTTTATTGCAACTGTTACCTAAAATTCAAAGGCTTACTTTACGCTGGTGGTGGTGGCACACGCCTTTAATCCCAGCATTGGGGAGGCAGAGGCAGGTGGATCTCTGTGAGTTGGAGGCCAGCCTAGGCTACAGAGTGAGATCCAGGAAAGGTGCCAAAGCTACACAGAGAAACCCTGTCTTGGAAAAAAAAAAAAAAAAAAGAATGTCCATTAAAGATGGTGCCTCAACTGTTAATAACAGCAGAATTATGGACAATGGCTGGCCGGGCTCATTGTCCACTTTGTCACAGTGATGGTGGTGTACTCCCAGAACTCAGAAGGTTAAGGCAGGAGGATTCAGCTACATAGAGAGTTTGAGGCCAGCTTGAGACCCTATCTTAGAAAGAAAGAGAGAGACAGTTGGGGAGTGAGGAGAAACACATAATTAAATACATGACAAAATTATACCTTTAGTGCCTAGAGCTGTACTGTCCAGCCCCACACTCACCGGTCACGTTAGTACACAAAACTCAACAAGCCCTAACAGACAGTGCTGTTAGTGAAAAGTGGCCAGGCCTCAAACACACAGTGTGGGGGAAAGAATGTAAAATAGACATTTTTATGTCAACTATGTGTGGAGATAATATTTTGGATACATTGAGTTAAAGACTATATATTTTTTTGTTATATATATTTTTTATTTTACAATACCATTCAGTTCTACATATCAGCCATGGGTTCCCCTATTCTCCCCCCTCCCACCCCCTCCCCTTACCCCCAGCCCACCCTCCATTCCCACCTCCTCCAGGACAAGTCCTCCCCTGAGGACTGTGATCAACTTGGTAGACTCAGTCCAGGGAGGTCCAGAAACTCTTTTTTTTTTTTTTTTTTTTTTTTTTGTTTTTCGAGACAGGGTTTCTCTGTGTAGCTTTGTGCCTTTCCCGGAGCTCACTTGGTAGCTCAGGCTGGCCTCAAACTCACAGAGATCCGCCTGGCTCTGCCTCCCGAGTGCTGGGATTAAAGGCGTGCGCCACCAACGCCCGGCTTAAAGACTATATTTTATTAAAATTAATGTCACCTGTTTGTTTTTAAATTAAGCTTGTGTGTGTGTGTGTTTCTTACATGTATGTCTGTGCACTATGTGTGTGCCTGGTGCCCAAGGAGGTCAGAAGAGGGGGTTTGGATCTTCTAGAACTGGAGATCCAGGCAGTCATGAGGCATCATGTGAGTGCTGGGAACTGAACCTGGGTCCTTGGAAGAGCAACAAGTGCTCTTGACCACCGAGACATCTCTCCAGCCCCACCTGTTTCTTTTAAATGCAGCTTTAGAATTTCTTTTTAGAATGTGCTTATTTTTATTTTATATGGGTGTTTTGCTTGCATGTATGGAGGCCAAAAGAGGGCGTAAGATCCTCTGGAACTGGAGTTATAGATGGTTGTGAGCCACCATGTGGTCGCTGGTAACTTCTGAACACAGGACCTCTGTAGCAGCAGCCGCCAGTGCTCTTAACCACTGAGCCATCTCTCCAGCCCACAGAGAACTTCAAACGACACTCCTCTGTCACCATTGGCTGACACTGCTTGCTAACAACTACCCATAGTTATTATTACATGACTAGAGAGCCAGAGGGATGCACCAGGGTCTTTATCTGATTTCCCAAGGGCCCAAGTACTCTACCTCAGCTCTCAAAAACACGGTCAGTTCTGCATGAGCATCAGGAACCAGCTAGGCTCACCTCACAACGGAAGCCACAACTGCACGTTCTTCCCGGAAGTCTCACAAGTGCCTCAGAAGGTCTGCCACAGGACTCGTTCACTCTCATCATGGGTGCCAGCCCACAGGTCACCTCCTGGGATGCACCTTAGGATACCTTGGGAGCCGGTGGATCTTGAGTCCAGTTCAGCCCGTCCTGGAGGTGTTACCTGATTCTGTGTCCCCTCCAGAGAGTTCCAGCAGGGACTCACATGCGCAGTGGCAATCCACTGTGAATACCCACATGTGCGGCCACATGCTCTGCGTGCTGGCTAGTTTCACGTCAACGTGACACAAGCTAGAGTTATCCGAAAGGAGAGAATCCCGATTGAGAAAATGCCGCCATAAGATCTGGCTGTAGGACGTTTTCTTAATTAGTGATCGATGGAGGAGGGCCCAGCCCATAGTGAGTGAGACCACCCCTGGGCCGGTGGTCCTGGATTCTATAAGAAAGCAGGCTGAGATTAGAGCCCAGTGGATGAAAGACACTCACATGCCCACCCCAGGTCGTGGGGTGGAGAAGCCACAGGCCTACCAGGTGCCATTAGAAGCCTGCAGCTGAAGGACACTCACCCGGCAGGCAGGTGCCACTATGGTGAGCCAGTATATGGTGGGGTATAGGAGAGCAAGGGAGACGCAGAATGGCTCATGTCCTGTGGAAAAGGCAGATCTGAAGAGGCGAAGGCGGCGAAGAATGGGCTGGTGTGGGAGGCCTACGTGCCACCAGGGGCCACAGTAACATCCAGGCCTGAGCTGCTGCTAAGAGCCATGTCTGGCCCTGCCGTAGTCATGGTCTGTGTTGATGGCTGTGGCTCCTGTTATCACTGAAGGCCATGAGGATGCCCAGGGTCTGGGCCGCCACATGTGCCACGTTGGTACCCTAGGGCCATGCCACCATAGGGGACACCCTGATCTGAGTGGCCTATGTGCCACCAAGAGCTGTGGAGGTATCTGGACCCAAGCCGCAGTGGAAGGACCATGTCTGGGTCCATGGCCTTACCACAGACAGGGTCCATGTTGATATCCATGGTACCTGTTGCCACTGAGAGCCGTGCAGATGCCTGGGGTCTAGGCTGCCACCTCAGGCCCTATTGGTATTTGAGGGCCACCCTGCAGCAGCCAGAGTGATGCTGATCTGAGTGGCCTATGCTGCCATTTGGGGCCACGGTGACATCTGGGCCCAGGCTGCTGGGGTCTGGGTCTTTGGTCCCTCTGCAGCTGGGGTCTGTGTTGATGTCCATGGCCCATGTTGCCACCAAAGGCCACAAGGATGCCTGGATTTGGGACTGCCACCTGTGGCCATGTTGGGGTCAGAGGGACGTGCTGCTGCTGGGACCATGCCAATCTGAGTGACTTACACTGTCCCCTGTGTCAGGGTGTCATCCGGTCCCGTGGCCAGGGACCACGTCTGGGTCTGGGGCTCTATCGCAGCCAGGTCTGTGTTGATGTCCATGGCTTCTGTTACCATGGAAGGCCATGCGAGTGCCTGGGGTCTTGGCCACCACTGGGAGCCATGTTGGAGTCCAAGGACCTCACTACTGCTGGGCCCATTCTGATCTGAAAGTCTGCACTGCCACCCGGGGCCATGATGACGACGGGGCCCAAGCTGCTGCTGCTGGCCATGTCCTGATGCAGCCGGGGTCTGTGTCCCTGTCCCTTGCCTATGTTACCACAGGGGCCCATGCAAACCATGTGTTGAAGTACAAAGAGCTGTGATAAGCTGGCCCCTCCCCTCACCCTCTGGGGATAGCCCCCTCCTCTCACTGGAGCTGACTCTACTCCCCACTGGCCCCGCTCCTCATAGGAGAGCTGGCCCTCCGCCTTGGTAAAGCTGGATCCCGCCCCTCATCACCTAAGCAGGGTGGTCCCAGCTGCCCAGACTGACCAACTGCCACCGAGGCACACATCCAGGGCTCTGAGTTGGCACTCCCCAGCCTCTACCCCACCTATGACCTGCTGGAGCATGGAAAGGGACTGGTTGCATGGAACCATAGCCACAGGATCTCCATGACTCTGGGCAACAGCAGGGTATCTGAGAGCAGATTTGATGAGGGTCCGGCATTGATGGCCAGAGCTGTCAACCAGACCAACAACACACTACACGATGAACACTTGCAAGGAGAGCTGTTTAGACAAAAGTGTACACTGCATGACACACCACAGCTCCCAGTGCCACTAAGACGAATGAGGAGGCGACGGATAGGCAGGAAAGGAGGAGGAGCAGAGTGGATTCTGCTTGTTTGTTTGTTATTAATTAATATTCTTATTTGTGTTCTTTACTTTTGGTTTTATTATTTCTTTTTAAGTTTTCCTTTGAGGTGGGGGAATGCTATGAGGGTGTAGAGCAGATATGGAGGGACTGGGAAATAAGTGGGATTGGGGTGCATGATGTGAAATTCCCAAAGAGCCAGTAAAAAATTATGCTTAAAATTAAAAAAAGAAAAAGAAAAAAAGAAAGCAGGCTGAGCAAGCCGTGATGAGCAAGCCAGGAAGCAGCACCCTCCATGGCCTCTGCATCAGCTTCTCCTCCAGGTTCCTGCCCTGTTTGAGGTCCTGTCCTGACTTCTTTTGATGACGAACAGCGATATGGAAGTGTAAGCCAAGTAAGCCCTTTCCTCCCCAAGTAGCTTTGGTCCTGGTGTTTCCTCATCACAGAGACAGAAAACCAAACTAGGACACCCTAGAAAAGCAGACCCCCAGGCAGTGTCCCCCCTAGAAGTAGAGACAACTGCTGTCGTGTGGGACACAACCACTGAGCAGCCCAGCTCAGGGACACACCTTCATCCTGCCTGCTCAGTCCACTCCTCTCAGATTCTCACTCCAAGAAAAAGGCTTTATTTAGGGCCTGGCTTTCTAGGAGGTCCAGGCTGAGACAGCGGCCTACACTGTTTTCTGTGACCCTGCCATGCCCAAGTCCCAGGCTCTCCCATCTCGGCACCTGGCTCAGCACTACCACCCCCACCCCATCACACACATCTTTTACACTTCGGACTGTAGTCAGATTTTTCTTTGGGCTACCAGCTCACAAGTAACGACATGGAGACTTACTAATTTGAAAACTTGGCCTTAGCTTAGGCTTGTTTTAAACTAGCTCTTTTAACTTAAATTAACCCAGTCTATTAATCCACATTTTGTCATGTACCACCCATCCTGCTTCCTCCTTGTCTCCTCGAGTCTCTCTCTCTCTCTCTCTCTCTCTCTCTCTCTCTCTCTCTCTCTCTCTCTCGGCCCACAAGTCCCACCTATACCTCCTGCCTAGCTCTTTATTTCACCAGTCACATTAATATACATTCACAGTGTACGAATGTCCCACAACAGTGGACAACCGTGGTCACTTGTTTGGTGACTTCCGTTTCTCTCCCCGCAGCTAGGCTGCAGGATCCATGAGACTCCCATCCCTCAGGTGTCCTCTGAGATACTGGACCAGGCAGGTCAATGCTCAGTGCTCGGTAAATAGTTGTCCCCTCAAAGGAGGGCCTAGGGACGTGAATGCAAGACCAGCCCAGGCTACATAGTGAGATCCTGTCTGAGACAGAGAGGGGGGGAGAGAGAGGAGGGAGGGAGAAGAGGAGGGGAAGGCATGGAGAGGAGAGGAAGAGGGAGGGGAAGAAGGAAGAGAAAGGGGAGGCGAGAAGGGAGGGGTGAGGAGGAGAGGGGAGGGGAGGGAAAAGCAGCAAAGCCTGGATAGTTCTTAGGTTTCCAGTAAACAGTATTATTCTTAATAAAGAACTTTGGGATGAGGTCTGACCAACTGGCCTGCTCCTCTCAGAATATTAGATTAGGAACCCCAAACTCTATTTGTCATCAGTGGTCAGATCTACTGAGAACAAGCTCTTTAGTCAGTACTGGGCCTGTATTTGGGAAAGATGCCAATCTTTGTCATGGTAGGTTGTTACCTTCTGGTCCCCCTCCAACCCACTGTGCCCTTCAAGGTGGTATAGGTGAGTGACAATTCTGGGGATGAATCTTCCTCCACCCTCAGGCTTGGATTGCCTTTGACCCATCAAGAAGAATCCACAGGCACAGAGAGCTGGTGAGCAAGCCAAGGACAGAGATTTCTTTTGCAAACTGAGGACGCAGGTGCTGAACCTCCATGCCTCACCCACCTGCTCACGCATAGACACCTGGGGTGGGGATCAAACGAGAGGCCACTGTAGGACATTGACACACACATTGTCATCTCCATCACCACTTGTTCCAGCCCTCACCTTCCTCATCAGACCGAGGAGGCAAGCGCTGCTCCTCCCGGGCAGACCGCAAAGCAGCAAGCCTGGAGCAGCGTCTGCAGCTGCTGCGGCCATGCTGCACCCCCAACACACATCTGGCAACACCTGTGGCATTTTCTGTTGTCCCGGCTGGAAGAAAGACGCCACCAGCCTCCGTGGGTAGAAGCTGGAGGCTCTTATCCTACTCAAGCACAGATCAGAAGTAAGTCAGAATGGACTAGCCCTTTATCAAGGAGTGCAACTCAACCCCATCTTCTTCAGATTGCAAGGTAGCCAGAGAGAGGCTGTGTGGTAGCTGGGATGGGAACGTCCCCCGGAGGCTCGGGCATTTGAGCACTCATTCCTATAGCTGCCGCTGTTTGGGGAGATTGTGGGGCTTCGGGAGGTGGAGCCTTGCTGGAGGAACTGTGTCACTGTGGGGTGGCCTTTGAGAGTTGGTGGTCTCACCCCAGCTCCAGTTTGATCTCTGCATCCACTTGTGGTTTCTCAGCTCCTGCCACCATGCCTGCCACTTGTGGACAGAAATGTGGTTTCTCAGCTCCTGCCACCATGCCTGCCACTTGTGGACAGAAATATGGTTTCTCAGTGCCTGCCACCATGCCTGCCACTTGTGGATGGAAATGTGGTTTCTCAGCTTCTGCCACCATGCCTGCCACTTGTGGATGGAAATGTGGTTTCTCAGCTTCTGCCACCATGCCTGCCACTTGTGGATGGAAATGTGGTTTCTCAGCTCCTGCCACCATGCCTGCCACTTGTGGATGGAAATGTGGTTTCTCAGCGCCTGCCACTTGTGGACGGAAATGTGGTTTCTCAGCTCCTGCCACCATGCCAGCCACTTGTGGATGGAAATGTGGTTTCTCAGCGCCTGCCACCATGCCTACCACTTGTGGCCATGCTCTACTTCTGCCTGTCACTCCCCCTCCCCGCCACTGCTGTGACGACTCTCATCCCCCTAGAACCATAAGCCCAAACCCACTCTAAGTTGCCCGGGCCATAGTGTTTTATCACAGCAACAGGAAAGTGACCACTACCGGCCCAAGCACTCATTCCTTCCTACAAAGACAGACAAAACAGCTCTATTAATAGAAATAACTGAAGGGGTGCTGAAGTGTCACAGAGAAGCAGGGACCAGCTGAGAACCAGGAGGGGCTTCTGCCTAAGGGGTAGATGAGCAGTGGCGCCCACCAGCTCCCACCATCATGCTGGGCACCTGCAGCTCTCTCTGCCTGTGGTAATCTGGGATGAGAACAGCCCCCACAGGCTCATAGATCTGAATGCTTGGTCACCAGGGAGCGGCACTATTTGAAAGGATTAGGAAGTGTGGCCTCGTTGGTGGAAGTGTGTCACTGGGGTGGGTTCTGAGGTTTCCAAAAGCCCACTCCAAGCCCAGAGTCCCTCTCTTCCTGCTGTCTGTAATCCAGACGTAGAACTCTCAGCTCCTTCTCCAGCACCATCTCTGCCTGCATGCCGGTATGATCCCCACCATGATAAACTCTGGGAACTATAAGCCAGCCCAAGTTAAAAAGCTCTTTTATAGGAGCTGCCATGCTCACAGTGTCCCTTCGGAGCAATAGACCCTGATGAAGACGGTCCTCACAGCGTGCTGGGGAGGAGGCTGTCCCGGTCTGCAGAGCTAGGCTTGCCTCTGTGGCCTGTGTTGTTACTGCACTGAGCCCTCCTGAAAAAGGAGCCACTGCTCTCAGGTGCCCTGCTCCAAGGACAAGTGAGGACAGCATTGTCCTGACCCTGAGGCTTGGCCACTGCTGAACCACCCTGCCCTGTGGCCTGCCACTCCCAAGCCCAGCTACTACTGCACCCTACACTAACAGCTAAGCTGTAATGCGGCCTCCCCAGCTGCCCTCCCCGGGTACCACACCCCGAGGCTGCACACTGCCTCCTGGGAAGAGGAGGCCCATATTAGTCTGGGTTCTCTAGAAGAGCCGATGAAATGAATATATATTACAATATTTTACTTTGATACACATACATACACACACACATATATTACAAAAGAGAATTTATTACATTGCCTTATACAACACGGGTGGGAAGTTCAACAATCCTTGTGGCCGATGGGTACCTCGGCAAGCCCAAACTGAGGCTGAAGGCCTGGAGGGTTCCTGCTAAGTTGATAGTGTTTAACTCACCTTGAAAGCTTGGTGAAGCTGGGTTCTGATGGGGGTGAAGGATGGAGACAGCAGCAGCAGCAAAGTGGATGCCTTTACCAGCAGGAAGCAAAGGTAGGCAGGCACGCTGCCTTTCCCTCAGACCCTTTCTATCTAGGTCCAGTACAAAGATGCCACCTCTGGGTGAGGGTCACCTCCCTGTGGTTAGTCCTTCCTGGAAATACTCTGGCACACCAGAGGCATGTCTCAGATGACTTCAGATTGAGTCAGGCTGACAATCAAGATTGGCCACCACAGTACCTTGACAAGTCATTCCTCTCGTTTTTTCTGGCTCTGCTCAGCTTGTGCACTCGACGTGAACCTGCACATCGAGGTCTATGCCCAGGGACACACAGGTGTGAGACCTTCGCACTCCCGTGTATTCACAGCCAGGCAGCAGAGATGATCCAGAAACCCCCTCCGTGGCTACGGGACTGGAGGTCTCATGGATTCAGGTTCAGGGAAGGCCACTTCCTACACGTATGTACTAGCACTCTTTGACGCTGCGAGGCTCCTGAAGTTGCGATATCACGCACTCCGATCTGGCAGAAGTGATCGCTTCTCACACGTCCGGGGAGCCGACACCAGAATCAGTTCACTCAAGAAAGCAGTGTCCTGTCAAGACCACGCGTCACTTTCAGAGCGAAGACACTCAGGCCTCTCAACCCTGGCGCTGGGAGAACCCGCTGAGGAAGACGCGCACGACCTAAGAACACTTTGATTTCCTGTCTTCAGAAACACGCTGTGTCAATTTCCTGTGGGACCTTTCCCTTCTCTGCGCCTTCAATTTTCATAGAATCTTGAAAGCAGAGAGGCGCTTTATAAATCATATCACTGGAGGAGGAGAGAGAGTTGCCACCATCGACCACTTCCAGTGGAACCGGGCGTGATGAGTCTAGCTGTGGCGCTAGAATTCTCGTACAGAAACGCAGGACAACAAAGAACCAAACCATCTCGCTACGGGCTCATAGGTGCGCCGTGTGCAAAGTGCCAAAAATCTCACCCTAAGCACGGTGCTCACACGGGACTTCTATCAGGCATTTGAGAGTCTGTATTCTAAACATGCACATTATCCCCTATATCTCTAGGAAGTGGGGTTCGGAGGTAATCTAGTTCTGGTGACGAGCTCAGCACCTCTCGAGTGCAAATCGAGCTGTTTGGTCCCTTCACTCGTCTGTGACTCCAATGTCCAACGTGCTAAGCACGCGTTTAACATCGTCTCGAGTCGCACATCTTATTATGGTGAGTAAGAGTCCTGACCATGCTGGCGATCTATCCTTTCCTCGACTCTCTCCTTTTCTCACGACCTCTGAGGAGGATAGGATCTAGCGGACTGCTTCGCTCAGCAGTGGCGGGTACGCTCGTGGAGCCGCCCCTCAGTCGACGCGAGTGCTATGTGCAGCCATGTTCTCGAGCACATGTCTTGTTGAGTTGGTCTGTCTCTACACACTTCGTGCCTTTCTTGCGAATGCGCTCATGCCACACGTATAATCCGGAAGAAAGGAGCCGACCATTCGCGAGTGATCTCTCCTAACCCATGGCGTGGGGCATCCTGCCAAGCCAGAGAGGACAGCCCCTACATATTGGTAGGGCCCTCCAGCCACAGTGGCCCATCAAGAGTAACCAACATAGGCCACAGTGGCGCGAGGGATGGTGTCTGCACCATTTCGTACCTCATAGCTTTCCATCCACAAGGGTATCAGTCTCCGCAGGTCTCAATCGTCTGTCGACTTATACAGGCAGAGACACAGGAGGAGCCAGAGAGTGTCGGTTCTGGCTCACTTCGAGCCCTCTCCTCAAAGATCCCAACTGCGCACCTGTGAGCTCACTCTACTACTCTGCGACATGTGAAAGCGACAGCCTTTCATGGCATTCGTATCTCAAGAGACCTCAGTTTTCTGTCTTAAGGAGGAAAGTAGTGATGCTAGGGCCGTGAGGAAGGAGAGAGATTAAAATTCTTTCTTATCCTCGCATGTAAGCAGCCCTCTCTACATTGAGACAGACAGAACATATTATACATGCTTCAAAGTCTGTATCTCTGGGCCCTCGCACACATGCACCTCGAGCTACAGAAGATACGAGATGACGCAACGGAAACATCAGCCTACACGTGTGTGATCACACACTACAATACAACCGAATGTGATGATTTGGTACTCCTGTTGACATAAAGCCATGTTCTGGGTAAGGTTCTGTAACCACATACAAGAGAGAAAAAACATAAGATAAAAAGCAATTTAGGAAAAGCAACCTATGTCTTAAGTTAGGGTTTTTATTGGCTGTGGATGAAACACCAGGATCAAATATGCTCAAGTGCAGGGAGGGAAGGAGGGGTTTATGGTTGGGTCGCTTCAAGCATTTTGCTGTTCATCTACTGATAGGAAATCTAGTGACATGGTTTTTAACTCAAACAGGGAGGATCCGCAGAGGCGGGGCTAATGCAGAGGCCATGGAGGGTGCTGCTTTTGGCTTTGCTCCACATGGATTTGCTCAGACTCACTTCTTCAATAGATCCAGGACCTATTGCGTTCCTCATGGGATTTGGTATCTACCCACCATGGACTGGCCCTGCCCCCATTGAGGTGCGAGTGTGAGAGAGTGAGAGAAGGATGGTCTTGTGGGAGGGCAGCTGGGAGGGGTCTCGAAGGAGTTGCATTTTCTCTTCATGTCTGTTAGGCTCCTTCTCTCTTGATTGACTCTTAGCTTGTGTCATATTGATCATCACAAAACAAGACCCACGTCACCACGCTTACCTTTTAACTCGTATATTTAATTAATATAAAATTTTATGTGTATGGGGGAGTGTTTTGCCTGCCTGTAGTATTGTGCCTCACATATCATGGTTCCTGGTGCCCAGGGCATCAGATTCCCTCTCAACTGCAAGTTATCATAATGGTTGTGAGCCAATCTCTTTAGTGGATGAACCTTGGTTCTCTTTTTCTGCAAGAGCAACACACAAGATGCTCTTATCCTCAGAGACAACTCTTAACCATGCTGAGGACACAAGATGCACACACTTTAGGAACTGACCGCAAAGAGAAAAACTTACAAATTGCCACAAAACGCGCCACATTGCAAGGGAATAAAATGCTAAATTAATTCAGAAAAACAGGAAGAAAATGTAAGTTTGGCCAATCAAGAGAAACTGAACCCTCAGGAATTAAGAACACATGAAGGCAAATGCCATCAGTACAGGGAGGAGTTGGTCCTAACTATGCAGGGGGAAGCGGACAGGGGAAGGGAGGGGGGGCGCGTGCTGGCGGGGGGGGCAGGCACATGAAAGTGCAGCCTGAAGGCTCCTCGCGGCCTCTCAACCGGCCCACGCCTCCATCTATACATTATTGAGTGTGAGGCCTAGCCTGAGGGCTACATGACAACCTGTCTTTCTCCCTCATTCGCCCTGAAGAAGCAAACAGAAAATCTTAGAGCTAAAGAATTTTAGTGATGCGACATATAAAAAATATAATTGAGTGCTCAACAGCAGACTAGATCAGTGCGAGAAGGGAGAGTCGTCGTAAGCGGTGGAGAGGAGTAGGTCGTTTGAGGAAGTGGGATCGTAGTCGAAGTATGGGAGAGAGGAGGAGAGAGGAGAGGAGAGGGAGAGGGAGAGGAGAGAGAAGAGAGAGAGAGGATGAGATTGGATGGAGAGAGACAGAGAGGCAGAGAGGGGAAGACGAGGCCAGTCGCAGAACAGAGCAGGGTGTCACGGTGAAGGTGAGCGCACCATTACTATTCTAGAGTTTCAAAGAGATGGAATAAAGCGTAGAGCTCCCACCCGCACGACGCCTTCCTTTTAACCTGAAATACTGACTGAAAACTTGAGAGATATGAACTCAAAAAGAGAGCCCAAAAATGTTTGCCCTCAACCCAAAGTCCTCACTAGATGAATTACAACTCCTCATCGGGTGTGCATAGATCTGTGAGTGTTCGCCTGGCACTTGGGAGGGACTGGAATGTGTGGTGAGTTTGGTGGCGAGTGATGGATAGGGTCATGAAGGATCTTGTACCAGTAAGCAAGTAACAATGACCCCACTTTTTTTTAGAAGTGGGAGGTTAAGATTGTTTAGAAGTGGGTAATATTTTGCCTTGACATCGAGTGAGAATGGCGAGCTGACAACCCGAGTTCGAATGCCCTGGGATCATGCACAGAAGCAGGAGACTGGCTCTCCCAAAGTTGTCCTAATGATTTCCACGAGGTTTTATGATAGATTCTCTCTCAAGAGGGAGGAGATAACAATGTCTAAGGGTCCCAAGAGAAAACTAAAGTTTGACTCCAAATAAAACCCAAATCTGGGGACCCAATGAATTGTATTGGGGGTTGACGTAGTGAAGCCATGGGTGCAGGCTGCTTTACAGAGTAATGGGGGGACCGCCAAACCAGCCCACTGGAAGTCTCGCACCCAGCATGGATGATGGTTTCCCCACAGATATGCAGACAGAGCCTAGGCTCCCCTAACCTGTATATGCTGGCTCCTCCTGAGATCCCAAAGCCATGTGCCAAATTGCAGAACTGTATACACTGAGATTCCTGGAGTGGCTGGATATCAGGTGAGGGCCGTTGAACCTCGTCCACCCTTCCCTAGGCATGAATGTCAACAGTCCAAGTCCAGCTGTGGTGAATCTTACTGCAAGCAGACAAGGCTAATACCGATGAACGGTGGCTTTGTTCTGCTTGAGGGACAGTGCTGTGCACCGGATCGCCCCCCCCCCCCCCCTTTTTTTTTTGTTCCCCCCGCGCAAAACAAAAGGCGTTTGTATGGTTGTTTTTGGGGGTGGGGGGGGGGGGGGGGGGTCCCCACCCGCCGCCCTTTTTTGTTTTTTTTTTGGTGGGGCTCCCCCCCCCTTTTTTGTGGGCTTTAGAGGGGGGGGGAAAAAAAAAAAGGCCAGAGGATGGGGCCCCCCCCGCCCCCCCCCTCCCCCCCCCGCCCCCCCCCCGTCCCCCCCCCCCCCCCCCCCCGCAAGGCCTCAGATGGGGGGGGGGGGCGCTGGTGTGGAAGGTTGCACTAAGAGGAATTTACGTCCGCAGTCAGGGCTTAGGACAGAATAGCACCTCCCTGGATTAGCAGTGTCTACTGAGGATGAGGGAATGGCTGTCCCGAATCATCGAGGCAATAGAACAGTAAAACGACCTGGTTTGAGGAGAATTCAAAAGGAGCTGGGAGAAATAATAGTGAAGAGAGGAGTGCGCAAAGGTGAGCATTGCAAGCTGGAGTCATCTACTCACTTGGTCTCTGATGTGGTTCTGAGATGTGACAGTGACATGTGGCCACTAGCAGAGTCAGAAGCTGTCATCCACCTTCTGAACTGAAATATAACCCTCATTGTATCAAACTCCCTGAGTGGCTCAAGGGTGGCTGGTCAAAGAAGCTGGGTCCATTCTTCAATACATCTTAGTTTCATTTGTTACTATGGCTGATAACCTGACAAAATGCATCTTAGTAGAAGAACAGGTTTGTTTGACTTGAAAATCCAATAGTTCATTTTGGGTGTGTGTTGGGAGTGTAAATCAAGGCAGGACCTCTCGAAATTAGTCACATCACATCCGTGGTGAAAAGCAGCAAGAAATGAACATACTCATGTTGCCTGCTTTCTCTCAGCTAACTTTCTTCTCTCTTCTACTGTTTCAAGACCCTCTTCCTAGGGAATGGCACCACCCACAGTGGGCTAGGTCTTCTCATATCATCAACAGTCAAGACAATCTCCCATAGACACACCCACAGGCCAACCTTGTCTCCTCGTTAGGACTCTTCCCAGATGATTATAGGTTGTGTCAAGTTGAAAGTTGAAACTAAACAGAACAACGAATCACCAGGATAGTGGTCTCTGCTCCATCACTTCTGACCAAGCTATGATTACCAGCATGGTTGGGTTCAGGCCTCAGAATGGGCAGCTCCTGTGAGAGAGCAATGCTTTGAGGCCATCATGGCTAGATGCAGGGTGGAGCTGATTACAGGACCCTGGCTGAGAGCAGATTATGTGGACTGTGATTGGCAGTAAATTAGACTTCTGAGTCAGTGGTAAAGCTATCTCTGCCAGGGAGCCTGTGACAGGTGCCCGCACAGGACAGAGGATGAGGTCACAGACGGAAAGGCTGGGTCGTGGAAGACCTGTTCATCCTGTAGAATGAGGCTGGGCAAGCAGGCTCAACCCCAGCCCATTCCCATTTCGCTTGTTTCATTGTTGAAATATTGAACCTCTCCTTTCTTGATGCGTGTCTGGGATTTGGAGGCTCATCTTCAGAAGCCGTGCAAAGTGCTTGTGCGATCAAAGTGGAGGACTCTCTGAGCTTGAGCAGAGTAATTGGGAGGATTAGGAGCTGTCACATCTTGTTGTGCACAGATCCCACTTCTGAAAATTAGCTGGAGAAGGTACAAGTGGCTCCACACTCTCTGCAAGGAGCCACCATCACCAAGCCTGTTCCATCACACGTCTTGGGCAGCGAGGTCAGTGTCCCTGTCAATCACAGCCTTGGTAACCATCTGCAAACTCTCAGCTCTAGAGCAACAAGTGCTCCAAGTCTGAGTGGAACCAACTGGACCTTCCTGGCATTCCAATATCTGGGGCTCAAGTGTTGTTTAAAATGACATGCTGTTTTAGTGACAGAGCATCAAGGCCATTGGATTCTGTATTGAATAAACAACGTTTTATCCACATTTCCCTGTGAGACTTGCCAGAATATACTGGAGTTTCTGCATGTCTACCTTGAAGATCTGGCTTGGCCTGGGGCCTCCTAGCTTCTCTCCATAGTCTCAGAGTGGAACAGTAGGCATTCTGTGGCTCTCCTGGATCCTGGAGATATAGGCAATGCCTTCTGCAAAACTGGAGATCTGAGATCTCTAACCATGCAGCAGTCTTCACTCAGTCCTCAGGAAAATGTGGCCACATGTTATAAGGAGAGGAGTGTGTGAGAGTAATGAGGGCCAGGGGCTGTTGGATTACTGTTTGCCTTCTCTGTAGCAATCAGAAGGAGCAGTGGTGGAAGACATGCTTAGGAATAAAAGCAACAGAGCACCTCCAGCAATCATGGCGTGTGAGCGTGTGAGCACAGTAAATACCTAAAGTTACAATTGTCATCAAAACACAGAAAACAAGAAACACATGGAGAGGTGAGGGGAGAGGAATGATCACATGGCTAGGGCAGGCTCCATGGATTCTGGATTGAATCAACAACGTTTTATCCACATTTCCCTGTTCTATGACCTGGTCTTATCTGGTCCCGCTAAATGCCACAGCTTCTGTTAGGAGAACAGCGGCGGACTCCCGTGGCCTCCCTGGTTTCTTAGTTGCCTCCAATGAAGACTGACCATCACAGGAATTAGCCTGTGACTCAGAATCCAGAAAGCACAATGATGTTCCAAACAGAGGTTGATGAAGTCCCCAAGACCAGTGCTGGGAGAGACACCCCACTGCACACAAGGGTCCTTGCACTGCTCCTCTCAATAAGAACAAGATAAACAGTCATGGGTAGTAGTTGCTGGTTGGGGACAAGTCCAGCAAGCAAGGTTCTGCAGCCAGTTCTCATTTATGTCATTTGTCTCACAGACCTTTGTAGTAAGGATGAGCCCGTGTAGCACTGACAGGAAGTAGGACCCTTGTTTGTGTGCCCAGCTCTTCCGACCACTGACTCAAAGGTTGTGTGTGATTCGGAATGATGTTTCCAATGACCAGTGCAGGAGACTGACTACATGCAAGCTGACATCCATGCTAATGAGCAGGGACTGAAGACTTGAACTATTCAAGACAACCTCACATCACCCTGGGGTGTCAGAGTATGAACCTAGCAAATCCTACATCCAGACCTGGGAGATGAGTTGGTAAAACATTTGTTATGCAAGCATGAGGAACTGAGTTCAGATTCCAGAACCCACCTAAAGGCTGGGTGCAGAGAGTGTGTCTGTAATCCCAGTAGCCTGCAATGAGAGGGCATGGAGGCAGCAAAAATCCTGCAGGACTTTTGCACCAGCTAGCCTAATGTATGTAGTGGCAAGCATCAATAGACCCTTCTTCAAACAATGTGGGAAAAGAGGACCACTATGCAAGCTCACTCTCTGTCCCAATGTGTGCTCTGTGTCACGTGGCCATGTCTGCACTTAGAGCAGCAGGACTGTGGGATGACAACATTTTTAACACAGCAAGACCCACTTCAAACTTCTGACCTCCAGAGCCATACAGCTGTGCCCCAGCTGGCACTTTGTTCCTTGATAAAACACTGACCAAAAGCAACATGGGTGGGAAAGGGTTTGTTTGGCTTACATGTCCTGATCACAGTTCATAGCTGAGGAAAGTCAGGGCAGAGACAGGAGCCATGGAGGGAAGCTGTTTGTTGGCTTGCTTCCTTATACAGCCCAGAACCATCCACTCTAGGACGGCACACAGTGGGCTGGGCCTCACACATAAAACATTAACTAAGAAAATGCTCCATGAACTTGCACACAGGCCGATCTGATGGAGGAAATTCCTCGGTTAAGGTTCTTTCTTCCTAGCAAGGCATGACTCTAGCTTGTGTCAAGTGGACAGGAACTGACCAGCGTCATCTACGACACTGGCATTGCAGTGGTGTCAGATACTAAGGGGGTGGCCGTTTGCTGCTTCAGCAACAGGGACTCTGCACACACCCAGGAGAGAGATGCCAACTGTGCCGCCTGTGTGCAGAGAAGGAAGCAGGTCACCTCCAGGGGAGTGTGCAGAGCCCACGAAGGGCAGAAGGGACACATGTCACCTCCTAAGACAGTTAACTGATCCTAGCCGCCATCAGGGCCATAAGCTGTGGTCCTTTCCTTCTCCAGAATATTTATAATTTTATGGGGAAGAAGTGAAAAACAGAATGTCTGCAAGCCTCAAAAGAATAAAGCTGTCATGAGAGGGAGCAGAGTATCGGCAGAAATTTCTGCCAGACTCTGGGACCTCAAATTAAACCAAGGCAATCTGTGGGTACAGTTAGCACTGGGTATCTTGTCTAAGGGACAGTTTTTATAACCATCATATTTTTCAGACAAGTGTTAGAACACCTGGTCCCACGATGGTGGGGATTGTCACTTCAGAAGTGCCAGCTGCAATCTGCAACTCACTGTCTGTCTGCAGGAATGAGGTGGTATGATTTATCTTTAGTGCTCCATGCTGTACCTGCCCTGCTTGCCTTTGAAGGCATTACACGACTCAGCAGAAGCCAGGCTTTGGTGCCCAGCACACCTGGCTCAAGCTCCCTGGGAACAGCCTTGGTGGAGATCCTGACTGTCTTTTAGGCTGTTTTCTTATCTAGGAAATGCAGACGTGAACAGTCCTGGCATTCGGGGTGCAAGCGTGTGAATGATTTTGACGAGCTCATCGGTGGTGGCTGGTGCTTGGCATGCCACTTCTGTTGGCTTCCTAGGGAGGTGGTGTCCTTTCCCCTGAGCATCCCGGTCTTAGTGATGCCGGGCACCAGGCTGGCCACTCTCAATGCAGGTGTTTTTTTTTTCTACACTGTTCCTCTGAGCTCTGGTTGCTGCTTGGGTGATCATAAGCCTGGTGATCTCTGCCAGGAATCAGGATTGGGTTTTGCCAGGTGCTGAGGTCCAGGCTGGGAAAGCTGTGCTCGAATGCTCTGCTTCTCTGCAGGTCCTGGGGGACCCCTCAGAGGCAGGAGAGCCACCTGGAGTGCTGACCAATCCTCCTTCTGCTTTTCCTCCTAAGATCTTTTCTTCCTGGGAAAATGTGTCTGGGCTTTTACCCAAGGGCTATTCTGAACACACAGGAACCCAGCTGATGGGGAAAAACAAAGTGGCCCTCTGTGCTGTGAAGATCCTTTTGCCTGCTTTATTCCAGAGGTCTCTACAGAGACACCGCCCGCGAAATGAGCCACTGACTGTGGTTGGAGCAGAGAGGACACAAAGTGAGGGTTGGCAGAGAACGTCCACCGAGAGCCCTTTGTGTTTGCACAGAGATGCTTTAAGGAAACAATGGAAAAAGCCAAAAGACAAACAAGAAAGAGAGCAAAAATCACAAACGTCCAGGGCTGGAAAGATAGCTCAGTGGTGTGTGTACATGTGTGTGTGTGTGTGTGTGTGTGTGTGTGTGTTTGTGTGTGTGCATGTGTGTTCATGTGTTTGTGTGTGTGTGTGTGTGCATGTGTGTGCACATGTGTCTGCATGCGTGTGTGTGTGCATGTGGGTATGTGTGTGTGTGTGTGTGTGTATACTCAGTGCCATGTAATCAGGAGGATCCAAGTTTGGGTCCCCAGCACCCATGTTAAATGCCTGGTGTGGTGACAAGTGTTGGGCACACCAAACCAGGCAGACCCTGGGGACTCACTAGCCAGCCAGCTAACCTAACTGGAAAATCCTAGGTCAGGAAAGGACACTGTCTCAAGAAAAATAAGCGTGGGATGGTTCCTGAAGAACAGCACTGTAGATTGACTTCTGTCTTTTATGTCTTCTACAGGCATGCATATGTACACACACACACACACACACACACACACACACACACCACACACACACACACACAGCCAAGCACCTTCCAAGGGGTGGCTGTGGCCCAGCTGCAGATGACCACAGGCACATCAGACAAGCACTGTTCCGGGAATCCACAGAAGGCCTTCCAGTGTCCCTACAACACGGTGGTCCTCAGTTTCTACTTAACCAGATGTGAGTGAGATGCAGGAGGGTCTGAAGACATGGCACACCTTCCAGGGGTTCACAGGCCTGTTTTCTGCCCATTAGCCAATGCCCTTTCTTATACAGGACACTCTTAGGAGAGGCTTTCTGCATCTATTTCAAAATCCTTGCCAGGGGCCTCCTTTCTGTTCTTCAAGCCCCTGGCAGCATCTAGATCAGTGATGGAGAACAGAGAGACCAAAGTCCTTATCATACAGGATGTCTGTGTTAGCAGGATGGTCACTGCCTTATAGCCATTTGTGAGTCCAGCTACCTGAAGGTCCCGGGATGTCTCCATACCTATCTCACCATGGTTCATCTTGACACAGAAACTGGAAGAACGAAAGCTCCTATAGTTTGCCTGTTTAGCAATACTGATGGTTTTCATGGACTTTCAGCTTTCTCCTGCCTGATTCATTAGAAAATACTGCGTGTGATGCTCAGGCAAGCACATGGCCTCTACAGTCAGCGTAGCCAGTTCCTGTTCTGTGGGATCACGGGGGATGTCATCACCTGTCGGTGAAGGGCTCAGTAACCTGACACTTGGAGGAGCTTAGAATGTGTTAGCTGCATGGGAATCAAAGCTCAGCTGTCTGTCCGTGGCTCCATCAGCTTGTTCCTCCAGATCAGCCTTTGTGAGACGGCTGTCAGTCAGCCTGAGGAGGCAGCCTCGGGCAGCAGTGCGGGACAGATGCGCAGGCCTCCCACACAGTGCACGCGCCCCTCAGAGGACCAGGGAAAAACTGAATAATTTACCGCCATTTTGTCACCTTCTGTTCTCTGTCACCGAAGGGGATGATTCCTGGGAATGAGGTTGTTGTAAACTTCCTTTTTCTGCACCCAGAGGTTCAGAGTCACTGACACATGCATTATGTAACTGATCCATCTCTTCTGGTCTCCCTGTGCCCTGCCTGGAAAAGAGGTGGAGTGAGCTTTCTGTATGAGTGCTGGAGATAGAACTCAGGTCTCAGTGCTCACATGGCAAGTATGTTGGCAGCCAAGCCATCTCCCAGCACTGCAGCACTTTATGATGGCATGATGCATATCATCACATGGGGAGGGGCTAGCTGGTGCATGTCATCACATGGGGAGGGGCTAGCTGGTGCATGTCATCACAGTGGGAGGAGCTAGCTGGAGCATTTCATCACAGTGAGAGGGTTAGCTGGTGTATGTCATCACAGTGGGAGGGGCTAGCTGATATATGTCATCACAGTGGGAGGGGCTAGCTGTATGGGGCATAGCTCTCAATTTCAGAAGAAGAAGAAGGCTTTATTTTGGCTAGAATTCAGAAGATTCTATGACCAGGTAGCCCTGTGGCTTTGGACCTGTGACCCACAAGCTCTTTGTGACTGGGAGCATGCTGCAGAGAGAAATGACTGACTTCATGGCCAAGGTATGAAAGAAAGGAAGAATTAGAAGCTGGAGTCACACTATTCCCCCTGACCCTAAGACTGCCCACTAGACCCCACCTTAAGATCCCCAATAAGCAGGGATCTGGTGACCAAGCACTGAACGCATCCATGGGAGACATCGCAGCTCTACACCGAGGCAGCAAGCCTGTGGGCAGCCAGTCTCCCAGCCATTTCCAGAGGCTGGTGGTGGCTCCTACCTCCATGCACCCTGATTAGCTCCCAGGTTCTTCCTCTTTGGCCCAGCCCTAGGTTTCCTCTCACACCTGTTGCACTGACTCACACCCTTCTTTAAATAGCACCAGGGTCACACCACAGCTCTTTCTTCTCTCTGTACCATGGCATCTCTGGGATCCAAATCATATCTTAGCACTGGAATACTTTAATCGATTCATTGTCTAACTCAGATACACATCTGTATTTTACTTGACTCAGTACAGGTGTCAGTCAATGCCTGTTCACCTGGGCTATTCTCTGAACACTGGTTTCCGCTAGCTGTCTTCCTGTGCCAAGTCTGGCTCAGGGACCTCTCTCGTGCAAGGGAGTAGCCCTCCTGGGTTCTGGACCCACGTGGCCAGTGTCCTCTGATGAAGGAAACAATCCATCCTTCACCAGCCCCTGGCAGGTGCTGACCGTTGGTCTTCACTCTGATAGTTCTTAGATGAACATGATTAAATTCACTCCTGGCTCCAGGCAGCTTGTAACGAGAACACTGGCCAGGTGAAGGGCGTATGGGTGGGACTTGGTGGAGAGGCAGCTGGTGTGAGGCATGGCAGAGATGGCTTCGGCGCCTTCGGTAAATGGCCTGATGCTGTCACGCGTTCTCTCGGCATCGTCTTCTCATTTGTTGTGTGTATCGGAGCAGGGTTTTTTATTTTTGTGCATCTGAGGACGTTTCTGTTCTCACCAGCTGGGCTGATACTCTGGGTTGTGACTGTCTGCCTATCCTTGTGCCTGCTGACAGGGTGTGGCCAGCATTGACCAGAACAAGGAGACATTTGTTGAAAGGATGACATCCTTATCATGAGATTTCCTTGTTTCACTGTTAAGGTGTTAGAATGCAATCCTCCGAGCAAAACAGACCCCATCTTCATCAGATCACACCAACCTCTTGCAAAACACTAGCTGGAATGGGCCTGTGGATGGCTGATGTCCTCTCATAGACTCGATCTTCTGTTCGAATGTTCTAACTGCATGCGGCCTGGGGTCTTTTGAAGGCACTAGAGCATGTGGGCCAGAGAGGTCACTAGAAGGGCTCTGTTTACTCAGCTATGGGGAAGCCATCATCTGTGCTGGTGGAAACTTTTCCATTGCAGCTGCTCTGGGGTCACCCAGGCTCTGAAG
Organism: Peromyscus leucopus; assembly: GCF_004664715.2. Classification (NCBI taxonomy): domain Eukaryota; kingdom Metazoa; phylum Chordata; class Mammalia; order Rodentia; family Cricetidae; genus Peromyscus; species Peromyscus leucopus. Next base: position 5,617,753 of record NC_051066.1, read on the forward strand.
GAAAAGTCAGTGAGCTCACTGGCTTCCTAGCTTTGTCCTTGGACCTTGTGAGGCAAAGAGGGCATCTGACTTCCCCCAAGTGGTCTCACCATACTCGCTAGCTCCACATTGATTGTTTCCAATATACTATTCTGACAAGAAGCCCCTTCTCTTCCTGATGACTAGGCTGCTCAGAGTTTGTGAAGCTCTTTTCTAAGCAGAAGTCTAGATGGCCATATCTTGGTGTGACTGAAGCACTTTATTCTCCAGGCAAAGCTCATGATTTGGAGTAACTTCAGACTCTTCTTCACATGAATCCAGTCTCTTTAAAATAATGTTTTGTTTTTTTTTTCCCCCTGGGGCTGGGAAGAAAGTTCACTAAGTTAGTGCTTGTTTTGTAAACTTGAGAAACTGAGTTTGATCCCTTGAATCATGCGTAAAGCCAGATGAGGTGATGGTAAAGTGCTGGAGCCCACTGGCCAGCAGCCCAGCCTGATTCCTTCAGGCCAGTGAGAAACCCTGTCTCATTGAAATATGGTTAGTTCTTGAAAGCAACATTCCAGGTTATCTTCTGGCGTGTAATGGTTTGAATATGAATGTCCCCCATAAGCTCATATATTTGAATTCTTGGTCCCCAATTAATGAACTTTTTGGAAGGTTTAGGAGGTGTGGCCTTGTTGGAGGGAATGCGCCGTTGTGGGTGACTTTGAGGTTTCAAATATCTACACCAGGCCCAGTCTCTCTCTCTCTGTCTGTGTCTGTGTCTGTCTCTGTCTGTCTTTCTCTCTCTTTTCTCTGTGTTTGCAGATCAGGATGTAAAACTCTTGGCCACTGCTCCAGCACCACGCCTTCCAGCCTGCCACCACACTGACCACCATGATGATAATAGATTAACCTTCTGAAACTGTAAGCAAGCCCCAATTAAATGTTATCCTTTATGAGTTGTCTTGGTTGTGGTGTCTCTTCACAGAAATAGAACACTACTTAAGAGAACATGTGAACACAGACACACATTTAAATAAAAATAAATAAAAAATGTGTATCTTTTTTCCTGATCATGGATGCAATATCACTGCAGAAATTCAAAAACAAACAAAAACAAGCAAACAAACAACACGAGAGTGTGGACGAAGAGCCAGTCAGGCTGTTTTCCTCTCGTTTTTATGGAACCAGAGTGAGATTTTAAAATTCTGTCTTCATAGTGGAATAAGGAGCTTCACTCTCGGCCCCAAGTCTGTCACTGCGGGGGGGGTGCTTTGCTCTCCCTGACATCCCTCACCTCTGCACCCAGCCTCCTCTTCAGAGGGGCCCACTGACAGCCAGTTTGCAGCCTTGACTTTGAGTGAACGAAGTGTGTGTGTGTGTGTGTGTGTGAAACACTCTGATGTGTTCTGATATTTTAAAAACAAATACTGTCATGCTCTTTGCAATCCTTCACTTTCAAGTTTTTCCAGAATTAAAAAAAAAAAAGAAATACCAGTCTCTCGTAACAATATTGCAGAAAACCTGAAGTGATTCATTTCATGGTTAATTTATTTTGTAATTACAGATCTGTTGGTAAACAGTAGAATAATATTTTTTTTCATTTTGCTTATTTAATGCTATTTATGCAGTGAATATTTTTACTATGCTGTGATAGCTGTTCATGGAAGATGCTCCCAAAGTGCATTAATTCAAATAAAATTATCTGTGCTTCTCATGTACACATAACGATGTTTATGTATAAGCTGAGTACCTAGAAAAGCTTTTTTATAAGAGGAAAGCAAATGAGTATCATCTATTTTTTATGTTAATTAAAAATGCAAGTTAAAAAGCAACATTAAATCCAACTTTAAAAACATTATGTTAGCCAAATATTTTAGCTTCTAATTTTGGAATGTATGGGCATGCATATTTTAAAAGATAAATATCAAAAATTTTATCATGGCTGTTTATTTTTATAATCATGACCTCAATGAATTGCCAAAGTAATTCAAAACACATAATAGAAATACACTCAAGAAGGAAATGAAAAAAATACCCAACAGGTTAAAAGTTCTTTTCTATGGGAGCACAAACAGGCAGGCATGTAAATGTGTGCAGGTATAGGTGTGCATGTGTGTGCACATTTGCACAAGCATGTGTGTTGATGTGTGCAAGTGTGCAGGTATGTATGCATCTGTGCAGGCATGTGTGTATCTGAACATTTGCACAGGCATGTGTGTGGGTTGTGTGCACTGGTGTGTGTGCGTGTGTGCATGTGTGCAGGCAGGTGTGTGTGTGCAGGTGTGTGTGCCCTTTCTTATGAGTCAGGTTTACCTCTTTTACTTCTTTGGTGATAGGTAGGGATGTGAGTTTCCTGTTGACTAACATTGTGCTTTGTTCTTTGGTTCCTGAGCTGAGGGAGCCCAAGACCCTGAAGTGGGCTGTGCTGCCAGGCACTCTCTCTCTGCTTCCCACACTGACTCTGCTGAAAGTTTCTATGTCTGCTACATACTTCTGCAACCATTATAGCATGGCAGCTTGCATTTTCACTCTTACAACTTTTGTGTGTGGGGGGAGTAAACGTGTGCATATACACATGTATGTGGAGAACAGATAAGACCCTCAGGTGCCAGTCTTCAGGAACCACCCACCTTAGTTTTTATGAGAAGAGCTCTTTCATTGTTCTGGACTTGCTGATCAGGCTAGGCTGTTGGGCGAAGGAGCCCAAGGATCATCCTGTCTCTACCTCCCCATTGCTGGACTGCAAGCTCACACCACCATGCCCAATATTTTCTCTTTTCTTTTTTTTTTTTTCCTTTTATTTTATTTACAATACCATTCAGTTCTATATATCAGCCACAGATTCCCTTGTTCTCCCCTCCCTGCCCCCTCCCCTTCCCCCAGTCCACCCCCCATTCCCACCTCCTCCAGGGCAAAGCCTCCCCAAGGACTGAGATCCACCTGGTAGACTCAGTCCAGGCAGGTCCAGTCCCCTCCACCCAGACTGAGCCAAGCGTCCCTGCATAAGCCCCAGGTTTTAAACAGCCAATTCATGCAATGAGCACAGGACTCAGTCCCACTGCCTAGATGCCTCCCAAATAGATCGAGCCAATCAACTGTCACACCTATTCAGAGGCCTGATCCAATTGGGGACCCTCTGTGGGTTCTGATGATTGAACTTGGAATTGATGATGGGTCCAATTGAGTTTGGTGATTTATCCTTCACCTAGGAAGAAGCTTAGAGATCATCCCAGACAAGCCTGCATTTGCTTTTTGAGAGGGTTGTGCTCTACATAATGCCACATGGCTCACTGTCACAGAAAAGCACCCTGTTCCAGTCTTGGTTCTGATGTCACTTAAACAGGAACTCAAAGTTGTGCTCTTAGAGAGATGAGGCCACAGGTTCTATCAGAACTGCTGACATTCGCTCATCATAAACCTTCAATAAAACAAATGGCTTCCAAGGCCAAGGCTCCTAGGGATATACAGATATATGAACTCAGCCATAAAGAAATTCGTCTATTGCAGGAAAGAGAGGCAGTTGGAGATCATCATGTCAAGGGAAATAAGCCGGATTCTAGCAAGATCTCGACTGACAAGAAAAAGGAGGTTGGCTAGGTTTCTAGTACTGGACAGAGTTTCCCCCTTTTGATCAGTCCTTCAGTCCAATTCTAGAGCTGCTGGCTGCCACCAAGATGCCACTTCTGCACCTAGAGACATGTGCAGTGCTAATCAAAGGGCTGCGGTGAGGTGGACGTTCACAGGAGAGGCTGGAGGGAGGAAAGAGAAGAGGAGATGAGGTAATTATATTTTAATTTTAAGAATAAAACAAATCATCGTAGGATCCGGAGAACTGGCTCACATGTTAAGAAGACCTGCATTTCAGTTCCCACAGTTCACAGCGGCTGTAACAGCCCACTCACAAGCACCTGTGACTCCAGCTCCTGGGGATCCAACACCCTCTTCTGGCTTCTGTGGGTGCCTTCATTCTTGGGCTCATACTCAACATATACCCATAATTAAAAATAATAAACATAATAAATTCTTTTTAAAAACATAATCATTGTAAACAGCTCGAGTTGCTAGGAAAATATTAGTAAGACAAAAATCTGGAATGCCATAAGCATATGACAATGTTTGGGCTGTGGAGGGAACACAGAGAGGGAAGGCTAATCAGCTAGCCAACTACGGCTGGGAGCAAAGGACTGCTCAGATTCAGCCATGAGTACTGGAACATTGACTCAAACCCATCACTGCTCCTCGGTGCCCTACCCCACCCCAACCCTGAAGCAGACAGTGGGCCTCCATACAGAACACTCTCCCACCCCAAAGCCCCCCAACTTCATGAAGCCCCACCCCTCTCATCTCAGACAATGTCCATGCAATGAACTGTGTGAGTCTTCCTTATAGAAATACACTCTCATCTCTGCTCCAACTAGTCTGGACATATTTACAACTGCTCCACTCATGCTAGTTGGTCACTCTGGGTCCTTTCTCTGGCTAGTGTGGTTGAGGGCTCCACATTCCTGTTTATGGCAAAAATCTCTCAGTTTCAGAGTTTTATATCAATGATAGCTTCGAGTGTTATACGTTGCACTTTTGAGTCAACAAATATTATCTGCCCATGAGCACAAGGCTGTAAAATGTGCAAAACAGGCTGAGGAGGCAGTCCACTTGATAAGGGGTTTGTCATGCTGCTGAAATGGCCCACAAATGCTATTTGTGAATATTTTCAGTTCAAGGTTCTCCAGCCAAGGTTAACGAGGTGGGGGTGCAGCCTGTGCTTAGGTGTCATTTTGGGTAAAGATTCAGAACCGAATGTGGCTTCTTCCATGGTCCACACTGGAGCTCCACTGAATGCTGCTGAGGCTAGAGTCAGCAGCGGCAGCTGGGCCAGCCACTCCCAAGGACAGCCCAGTCCAGACCTGCACCATATCAGAGGCTCAGGTATCTAGCACTTCGTGGGGGAGCTTCTGAAATGTGAATGAAAAGAAAGCTGGGGGAGGGGGAGCCACACAATGCCTAGGCATCACTGGAAAGAACAAGTGGCTTGCTTGCCTGCTTTACAGCAAAGCACACGCCTGGCTTCCAGCCCCCAAATGCAAAAGGTAACATTACCCTCTGGCTAGGCTGACCTCTGCCTCCCTCAGTCTGGGATGGCTCTATGTATTTCTTGTAGGATGGCATGCAATAAAGCAATTTCTGAATAAAGACTTACATACCAATTATAATCTTGATTAGGTAAAGGGTTTTATCTATCATTGCCAAATCCATAATTGTACTTACATCCTTAATCAAGACAAGGTCGTATTTAAAATCAGAGATTATTTTATTGTTGGTGGTTAAGTCTTTAACAGCCAATGTAAGAACAACTTGAAACGTTAGTGACTCCAAGTTCCTTCAGAATGGAGACAAGGGAAACAGTAAAGGGCTGTGCACATGGCCCTGGGGACCATCTTCAGAGTTCTGAAGCCCTATGGAAGGCAAACTTCCCAGCAGATGTTTATTGTCACCTGGTGTCCCTGCCATTACAGGTCAGCATTGGGGAACAAATCCTAAGCAGCGAGTCAGGCCTCAATAAACAGAGGCCACTGTGAAGAGCAAAGTTCACAGGCTCTAAGATTTCCCTTTTCTCGGTCCTCTGGGTGCTGTGTCACAGCTGAGTTGCCACGTGGTGTCCTTCATTCATCTGCCAGGCTTCTGACCTGCACCTGCTCTTCTCACCCCTGCCGGCCCCTCTGTGGGGCTGCTTCCTGCCACTGCCTCCTGCTGGTCTCTCTGCTCTGGAGTTTGCTATATCCTGTGGATCCTTTTTTTTTTTTTTAGTTTTATCTTTTTTTTCTTTTATCTTTTTCCTTTTATTTTATTTTACAATACCATTCAGTTCTACATATCAGCCACAGATTCCCTTGTTCTCCCCCCTCCTGCCCCCTCCCCTTCCCCCCAGCCCATCCCCCATTCCCACCTCCTCCAGGGCAAATCCTCCCCCGAGGACAGAGATCCACCTGGTAGACTCAGTCCAGGCAGGTCAGTCCCCTCCTCCCAGATTGAGCCAAGCGTCCCTGCATAAGCCCCAGGTTTCAAACAGCCAACTCATGCAATGAGCACAAGACCCAGTACCACTGCCTAGATGCCTTCCAAACAGATCAAGCAATCAACTGTCTCATCTATTCAGAGGGCCTGATCCAGTTGGGGGCCCCTCAGCCTTTGGTTCATAGTTCATGTGTTTCCATTCGTTTGACTATTTGTCCCTGTGCTTTATCCAACCTTGGTTTCAACAATTCTCGCCTCCTCTTTCTCGCTAATTAGACTCCGGAGCTCCACCCGGGGCCTAGCCGTGGATCTCTGCATCCAGATTCCTCAGTCCTTGGATGGGGTTTCTGGCACAACTATTAGGGTGTTTGGCCATCCCATCACCATAGTAGGTCAGTTCCGGCTGTCTCTCGGCCATTGCTAGCAGTCTATTGTGGGGGTATCTTTGTGGATTTCTGTGGGCCTCTAGCACTTTGTTTCTTCCTTTTCTCATATGGTCTTCATTTACCATGGTCTCCTAATCCTTGTTCTCCCTCTCTGTTCTTGATCCAGCTGGGATCTCTCCCCGCTCCCACAGGCTCTCTTTCCTTGACCCTCACCCTCATTATGTCCAGGTTGTTCATGTAGATCTCAGCCATTTCTCCATCATTGGGCGATCCTCGTGTCTTTCTTGGGGTCCTGTTTTCCAGGTAGCCTCCCTGGTGATGTGAGTAGCAGTCCAGTTATCCTTGTTCCACCTCTAGTATCCTCCTATGAGTGAATATATACTATATTTGTCTTTCTGAGTCTGGGTTACCTCACTCAGGATGATTTTTTCTAGATCTATCTATTTGCCTGCAAACCTCATAATATCATTGTTTTTCTCTGCTGAGTAGTATTCCATTGTGTATATGTGCCACAATTTATTTATCCATTCTTCAGCTGAAGGACATCTAGGTTGTTTCCAGGTTTTGGCTATTACAAACAATGCTGATATGAACATAGCTGAGCAAGTGCTCTTGTGGTATGATTGAGCATTTCTTGGGTATATGCCCAAGAGTGGTATAGCTGGATTTTGGGGAGATTGATTCCCAATTTTCTAAGAAAGCGCCATATTTATTTCCACAGTGGTTGTACAAGCTTGCATTCCCACCAGCAGTGGAGGAGAGTTCCCCTAGTTCCACATCCTCTCCAGCATAAAGTGTCTTCAGTGTTTTTGATCTTAGCCATTCTGACAGGCATAAGGTAGCATCTCAGAGTTGTTTTGATTTGCATTTTCCTGATGATTAGGGATGTTGAGCAATTCCTTAAATGTCTTTCATCCATTTGAGTTTCCTCTGTTGAGAATTTTCTGTTTAGTTCTAAAGCCCATTTCTCAATTGGACTGTTGGTCGTTTTGATGTCTAATTTCTTGAGTTCCTTGTATATTCTGT